>NC_135497.1:271740767-271948160 GCF_052857255.1 Amblyomma americanum
CACCCTGCACGCATATTGTTCGCCAAAAACGTGCGCCGCACACGCAAACGCGTCTGCAGGCGTCGAAGGGCCTTTCCTCCGAGCGGTTAATTACACCGCGCGCGCTGTTTCAGAGCGGTCAACCGGCTGTGTCCACCGGCATCACGGCGACGGCTCGCTCACAATGCGCGACACGTATCACGATGCGTCTTCTTTTTTGTGCATTCCTCGCCTGCGGCGGCTGACCTCTGCATGTGCAACTTGTCACGTGCTCGAACAGTGGGACTTCATTGTTGCCCATCTTCGACGGGTACCTACGCCCGGTTTGCATCAGCAAGCATCGATTTTTTCGAAAATTGGGCAGTGGTTTGCCGAACGTTTCGCTATGTAAGTGCTTGCTGCTATGTATGAAGGCGGTGGTGCGCCATGAGAACTATATAGCATGCAGTAACGTTGCTTTTGTGCAAATGGCAGGCGTAAAGGAATACAAATGGGCCGGTAGCTGAGTCCTCTGTGCTGCTTGTAGGTACGCCTCGTCTTTTGGATGACGCGGCGCGTGTTGAATAAGGCGAGGAAGAAGGATAGCATAAAAGAAGGCAGCGTCGTGAGACAGAGGTAGAAAAACTGCCGAGAGTGTCGATTTAACTCCGCCGCGTAAAGCACTTCTGGGGCCCTCGCAGAGCGAAATGATACACGAAGCACGGTAACTATACTTTTACTACTTGCTTAGTCCCTTTTTTGTTTCCCTTGACAGTTGTATTTAAAGACGATCGCAGAAAAGGAGGGGTTGGGCCCTTTTATTCTTTACTCATAATCCTTTCCTTGAAAGTAATTATGGATTTAATAATCCATAGCTAGCTTCCTCTTGTCTCGGTGCTGGGTGAAGTCAACAGTGTTTCAACATAGCAGGCGAGCAGAACTAATTGGAAGCCCTTATTCGCCAGACGCGACTGGGCTTATACAAAAAAGTCTAGAGAGTACGATGACAGTATAATAAAACTCGTTGCTTGAATGCAGAGAAAGTGAAGTTTCAAATATTTTCTCCCTGGAAACGAAACGCGCAGGAACCGCTGAGCCATGCGTAGCTTTCCGAGTGATTAAATAAACTTATGCGAAAAACGCCTTTGGCGGGCTGTCCTAAATGTGGTCTCGCGCTGCGCAACCGAGCACATTTTGCGGGGTTCGTGGTTTCGCGCACCGTTTTGTCCTTTGCTGCGAGTCTTTGCGTTTCTGCGACGGGCGCGGCGGTCAGCGGCACCTTTGTTCTGACGCCGTGCCGTTTTTATTTAATTTGCTCATTAAGCCTACTCGAGACAGCTCTGCACCCAAATGCGAGGGCTTTTTTGTTTCTTACCCCAACATTCAGTCAGGGCTTGGCGGGACTAGCTGTAGGGAGTACTTAACAGTCACAAGGTAGATGTTGTAAGAGGGAGGTTTAGGGGGGGAGGAGCGCTGCTGGACTACTCGCGCGATCCGCTGAATTGGCAATGAGCGCGCCGTCTGCCTTCGCACCCTATTATACTCTTCTCTACGGAAGAAAAAAAAAACAAACAAACAAGCTTGCTGTCCACGTATGGATCTTTTAGATAGGCTTGCTTTTTACGCTGAAAATTAAGTAAAGTAGAAAAAAAGGCTTACTGTTATGCAATTTGGAATAAGCGACGTAATCCGCGAAATGCAGTTACACCGCAAAAGATGACGTGGCGATCATGAAGAGGCACTAGCGATCATGAAGAGGCACTACCGCGTACTATGCGCAACTGAACACAGCGGGCGGTCGTTAAAAGCGCAAGTTTAATTCATAACGATGATTCGGTATCATACTTCGTGACTCTTCATACTCGCGGACAGCTTTTTGTGGCTATGCTTCGGAAGCTACTGGCGCGCGCCGCCAGCTTAAACGCCTATCTCTCTCCCTCGGGAGAGAGTTGTGAGGGAGCGCTTGTGAAAGCCTTGCGCCTAGCCCGCGTAGCTTCCGCTGCATATCCAGAAAAAGCTGTTCGCGAATATAGTATAGTAGGATGTTTTTGCGGGCTAGTTGGTCCATAGTTCAAAAAAAGTTAAAACAGCGCAAAAGACGAGGACATAGGCAACGAGGAACATACAAAACACCACGGGCGCAGACTGCCAACTGTTTATTCATGAAAAGGCAGCACAGTCTATATCAAGTGAAAAACCCAAGCACGTGACCGCCTCGTCACTCACACATGTACAGATGAAATAGATGAAAGAGCATAGCTTACTAATCGTGTAATACTGCCGAATACTAAAGAAGAAAACAATAAATCTTGAGCCAAAGGCGCACTGCGCTTATGTAAAACAAAATTACAACAGTAAGTATTAAGCAGTATTACGCGATTAGTAAGCTGTGCTCTCTCATCTATTTCGTCTGTACATGTGTGAGTGACGAGGCGGTCACGTGCTTGGGTTTTTCACTTGATATAGACTGCGTTGCCTTTCATGAATAAACAGTTGGCAGTCTGCGCCTGTGGTGCTTTGTATGTTCTTCGTTGCCTATGTCCTCGTCTTTCGCACAGTTTTAACTTTCTTGAGCTCTTCATATGGACAGCTCCAAGTGATAACTTCGACAGTTAAGTGCAAATCATCCTCCCCTCCTTTATTCTTCTTTTCTTTGAGGGGGGGGGGGGGGAGGGGGAGGGGGGCAATGCTGCACGGCTACAGCGCAGTGCTGCGTGGGCTGATGTCTTGTGCGTTGTCTTCAGTGAAAAATAAGGTTCTATAGAAAGCGTCTGTTGAGTAAACTGCTTCAGTGCAGAAGACCACGCACACACCCAACTCATGCAAGCACCACATGTGGCGTCGGTCTCCGTGCATAAGACACCGAGCTTTGCCAGGGGCAGGTGCGACGTATGTAATCAACTTTTTTTTTTCTTCTGCGATCCCATGACCGGCTCTGTTTCTTAGTTGAGGGTTCAAGGAGGTCAGGGGTCTTATATGTCCAGATAGTTAGCAGGTGGAGGTTGGTTCACGAAAAGGTCGTTTACTTCGATGGAGTAGCCGGGGGCTCTCACGTGCGCATGTTAGCGACCAGGCGGCAAGGAGAGGGACAGAGGGAGGAGAAAGGAGAGTAAGCCGACGTTGCACGAAGCAATGCCTCCGGCGCATCCACGGCAAGCGTTTGGTTTGCGACAATCACCCGATTTTCCTCGTTCGCGAGAAAATGAGTCTTGCGTGGCATACTTTTCGTGAACATACACCTGCGAGGGAGGGCTCTCAACTGTTGCCCCGACGATGGCACCACGACGCTTGACGTCATTCAGGCGCAGAATTCCGAGAGCTCAATGTCCGCCTTTCTAGCGGACGTGCATCCAGGTGGCTTTTTCTTCGGTAACAAGCTGTCGCAACATAAGAGGTAAACGAGAGAGGCAGACAGGACGATGCGCTTTGTCCTGCCTGCATCTTTCGTGTACATCCTATGTCGCGACAACTTCTTACCGAAGGAAATGCACCAACTATCCTAGCAACAAGTTTTACTTAAGTATCCAGGTGGCTCGCAGGATCTGTACTAGCTCTCGCAGTTTTTTGCAACTTGAGAGGTGGCTCAGTAGCTGTAGCCATTAGGCCGAACGCGTGATTGGCCGGCACTCTAATTGCTGCCCTACACGGGCTATCACGATTGCAAAAGTGACCGGCGCGAGGCACTGAATAACTGTTTCCACATTCGAGATGCTTCGAACATTCGGTTCTTAATTTCCTGACGCGATCTGCACGCAATTGCCACTTCCGTTGCAGCAAATTGTGATTCAGTGTTAAAGCTGACCCAACCTAAGCTCGGTTCTTGATCTGTCGGGGCTTCGACTATCCTCTCGTTGGCTATCGTGATTGGTCGCAGCGCGTACGCCGGCCACTCACGAACCGGTCATGCGTATAGGCGAACAGCGAGAGGGGACCAGGAATGACAGGGAATTTAACCTGAAGGGTGTTCATATTGGCGATTCTGCTCTGGGAGAAACGGAGGATGGGATGTAAATGGAAATGAGGAGCGATGTGAATGGAGATAGAAGCAAGGACGTCAGGTTGGGCCGCACTTACTGCAAAGTCACAAGCTGTCTCGCGAACACGACGCCTTCAGGAACAGGAAACAGTGCTTGGGTAAAGCTCTGTAAATACCACATGGGGTCAAGGAAGAAGAGGGAGGCTGGTAGTGGATTAGCCTCGAAAAAAAAAAATTCTCCATGAACTGTTCACGCGCGGTTTAATTGTAGCACCTTAGCCGCACTGAAAATTCTTAGCGAAGCCTGACGCTGTCCTCAAGGAGCACCCCATTCGAAAGCGAGCCGCTTTGTCTCGCCAGAAATCGCTATTTTAGGGCCACGAGGCTCAGAGACAGCAGGGTAACGCTGCAGTTTCCAAATGGCACTCCATGATATATGGTCATTTTTTTTCCGTTGATAAGAAAAGAAAAACGAAGGCTTGGATCCAAAAGATATTCGCGGAATGAGGACATGACCTCAGAGCGTGCAGTGGCGCTCAATGAAGCAGCGATCGACCACTGCCTTCCGCAGATGACCGGGCAGTTCGACAGTCGATACCACGGCCTCAAGCTAGCGCTTCAGGGCAACTGGCATACGTGCGCCAAAGTTGCAGGAACTCATAGCGTACATAGCCTACATTAAGTTTCTCTTGAAATGGCCCAGGAAATGCCGGTACCCTCGTGCCAAGAGTGTTTTTGCCTCTGCGATGTGTCAAGCGCAATCCGCAGGGCGCTTGAGGCAGCAGAGAGTTGAGCGAACAGCTTGTCGAAATAAGCGCGAACGAGCAATTTTTAAAGCCCGCGAGAGAACGTGAATCGTATCCTGATGGGGGCGAAGCAAGCGCGAACTAAGTCGGCTAATCATCGGACTGAACAAGGTTGCGCCGCGTGTACGCGGAAAAACAGCTCATGACCTCCCCCCCCCCCCCCCCCTTCTCCGTACAAAACATTATTGAGCCGGTTACGAAGTGAAAAATAAAAATAAAACATGACAGACTTCGGAGAAAATGTCAAGGGCTCACTAAACTGTCGCTTGCTACTTTTGCGCTGATGTTATTGCGTGGCTCGTTGTTAAAAGCTTATAAAGAAAAAATAATAAGATAAAAGAATGGGCGCAGTTCCCTCATATTCGGCCCTATAACTATATAGGCCTCCCTGCCGGGCTTGCTGCGCTATTTTAGCATTCGGTGCCCTGGTACAATCGCCGAGTGTTCTAAGGCGGACTATTACGCCAACCACGCCATGCGGTGTACATTTGCGTTGTCCGCGGACAGAGACGCGCGTACATGTACAGAGATAAACGGGTATGCTTCGGTTGCGCCCTGATGGGAAGTGTACAAAGCTTTACCGTTAACGACGCTCCGAGGATCGATGCACTCCACCTGCAGGCAGACGAAAAGGAAACGCAAATGAAGTTAGAAAACACCCACGAGTCACGAAAGAAAAGAAAGAAAGAAATGGAACGAGGGAAGAGAAAAGAAAAAAAGAAGAGCGAGAAAGGACAGCGGCTTACTCGGTGGAGTGCTGCCCGTCGACTTTCATCACGAGCACGGCCGGACGCGCGGCAAATGGGTTTCCTTTCCTCTGCTGTCTATCGCCGCGCGACGTGCCGTTTCGAACGCGCCATTACGCCACAGGCTCGGTCTCTCGACGTCGGCCCGTCCGCACGCGCGCGCTGCTGTCATTTGTAAACGACGGTCGCACTGCTCGGGACACGCCGGTGCCTCTTCCGCGACGGGTAGCCGTGCTGCAGTCCTCCGTGCTTAGCACAAGGCGAGCATTCGACGTTCCGGACGGCAGCGGCAAAATCTTTGCTTATCGATTCGCGTCAGCCGGAGAGTAGCGGTGTCAATCTTTTTGCATGCGGCGGGCCGATCGCTCGGTATTCGGGAGACTGATTGCGCAGTCAGGTCGTCCCAGTGTCGTACGCAAGTGGTTGTCCGGCGTTGACCTTGTCCCCAAGATGTTAGTGGCACAGGCAGGGGCTTAATTGTTTACTTTCTTTTAGGCTGCCCCACCATACTTTTTGTCCCTAAGATGTGGTGATACGTTGAACATGGCCATCGCGAGGTGTCGTTTTTATTTGGGGACTTTAACGTGCTATTCTTGAACGGTAAAGACGAGAAAGTCGGCTCAACGAGCTCGCGAGGATTCAATGATGACAAGATATGCGCTCAGCTGCGCCGCCGCTAGCTGAGTCAGCGTGTGTTCCTTCGCTCTTCTGCAAGCCGGAAGGGCGGATGGACCTGACCAGACTTGGCGACAAGAGACGCCGTGCTGATGAAGGCTTCGGCTTAGTATCAAGCTGTACGTTTCAGGCTATATTTGAAAAAATAATTAAATTATCTAAAATAATTATTCAAGTAAAACGAGAAAAAAATTGTACTGACACTTTAGGTAAACCCTAACAGCATCCACGCGATTTCAGTTCCGAAGAACGCTTATGTTTTTTTTTTAAATATCTTGGTCCAAGTTAGCTGGGACACCTTGTATATGGGCGAAATAAAGGTTTCAAACAAACTTTCTGTGCGCGCATCCATACTTACTAGTTGCGCGCCATCCCTGCCCTACATTCTTTTCACGGTGACGTACTCTGTGGGTGTCCTTCACTTCTGACTCGTATAAATGCTTCTCAGCGGAGTGTTATTTCATTTACTTCTACTCTATTACATCATGGAGCGCTTAAAAGCATATGATCAGATTTGCACTTGTTCCTTACCCCCTTCGTCCTGATTTATTTATTCCAAGAAATAATAAATGTGTATTCGGGTTCTGTTCGACACTCCAAGGCACAGCTTCTTCGAATTCGATTCGAGTTAATTCGAAAATTGGCAATTCGCGCATTCGTAGTGAATGCAGCAAGCGCCGCCGCTTTTAGACGAGTGCGCTCACCCTAATTTATTTTGTGCAGGTTTTAGCCGCAGGCATATACTGGGAGCGGCTAGCTCTTCGTTTCTTTCACAGACATCTATAAAAGTTACTAGAACGTACACTCATATAGCTTTAAAAACTCCGTGCTGTACATCGAGCTTGTTCTCGTACTTGTTATTCTCCTGTTTCACATATTCTACGTATAAGATATTGCTGTCATTTTTGTACTTGTATTATGGGCTTAATGAGTACTTCTTTGTGGTTAAGCGCCATGAGGAAAAAGAAATTCAGCACGTTTGAGTGCAACTCTGCTCATACCGTTCATATGAGAACGAGAAAAATACACATGCCATTGCGTTTTCAAGTTTATTTTTGCTAACGGAGTCACTCTAAAAGCACCCTGTTGCGTAATTAAGAGACACAGCGATTTGTTAGCAGCCACTATTGCGTCGTAACCTTATGATATCCAATCACAGTAAAAAAATATTGTCATAGTACTCAACTGTCTCCGAACAGCTTTGATAGAAAACGGGCATATTCTTTGGGAAATGTGGCGATGTGCTGAATCATTGTGATAAGGCCTTGTTCGTGAGAACTGAATTCGAGGTGACGTCCACCCTCGTGGCTTTGTTCATTTCTGCAGTAAATTTTGACTCACTATTATTGAAAGCACATATTTTTGTTGCACTTCTACCGTTCCTTCGGTTCTTGCTTCGATTGCTTGGAAAATAAACAATTAAAGTGATGTTTTGTGCGCGTTGTAGAATCACCAACGTGGTAATAAAGGTGGAGAAAATAAGTCTTTCGCGTAGTTCAGGAGATAGCGCACAACCTTTAAGAGCAGCAGGGGCTGGAACTGACTGAGTTGTGGCTGTAAAACAACATTGGGACCTGAGGGTATTCAATTCAGATACGGTTGCAAAGCTCGCGCCTTAATTTTTTTTACGCTTTTTCCCCTCTCATGTTATGCCCTCTACTTAAGCGTATTGTTAAAATCGCTTCTTTGAATAGCAGTGGCAATCTTTCAGCAGTGGTCAAACAAGCAGTTGTGCGTCTACGGCCGTTGGCACAAAGATGCATTTGAACACCGTGCGGGAGCTGACGAGAGCACTGGGTAACGTAGTCTTGCATAGAGAAACACAAATTACACTCGTCACTCGTCTAGATTCGACTGCCTCCGGATGTCGTGTGTAATGGTGCGTTTTTTTTCTTTTTTTCTGCTTGCCACCTCGAAACTGAAACGTCGCCCCAAAAGACCCACCGCTCTGCAATCAAGCCAGTGGCCTCCAAACACGTTGTTGCAGAAGAGGGGACGGCGGCCTCGACGCTGCAAGCTCCAAGTTCTATTCCTGCCAATCAAGCTTCCTACATAAAAAAATAGAGAAAAAAGTAAAATGCGAGTCGCTAGAAGAAAAAAGAAAGCAGAAATAATTAACATTCCTAAGCCCGTCAGAAGTGCGTCCGCGGACGGAGCTATGTATATAGCCGGAGAAGAATGATCCCCCGGCAATCCGAATGTCATGGCCGTCTTGACAGCCGGCGGCCTCGGACAGCAATCGCGGGCAGGCGTGCTGCTTGTACTAGGTGAAGAGGGCGAGCTCACTCTTGGGCACGGACAAGAAAGTCGTTCGAGAAGATAGCAAAAGCTTGTGCGGCTGGATAGTAATGGGCGAAATAAACAAGCCTCGCAAGAAGCCGGGAAAGAAAAACTGCGAGCGTAAAAAAAAGGGAAAAAAAAGGAGGGGGTTGTTGGGTGGTAGAGGGCCATTTCGGAAAGACTGGCAAGGCGCCTGTCGTCCCGATCATGGTTGCAGGGAGCGGCTCCTTGGCGTCCCCCTCGGGCTGACCGTGAGGATAATTAACAAACGCACGTTTCACGGGCACATTGTGCAATCGCATATAATGTCTGGCTCTGTCTAGTACTCCGCTTTTCTGAGTTTGTGGTGCTTACCTGCATTCTGTAACCGTCGTAACCGAGCAGAGGCCCGGCAATGTAACGAATAAGGTACGCGTAAATTTTTCCGCTTTCAACGCGATAACGTTGAGGGTGCCATGCTGCAGAAAAGCCATCGTCGGCGTCGTTGGTCGTAAGAAATACGATGGAGGCAAAGAATTAATAAAATTCAGGAACAGGTCTAATAATGTTCAAATTGACGCCATATTTCTCAGGGAGGTTCTATAACAAAAGGCAAGCAATTATTCTGAAAAGAAAATTGGGTTAAATCGGGTTTGAGTGGGAATCGAGCCCAGGACTTTCGGAGTGCGCGACGGGCGCGCTACCCATAGGCCACGAAGGCTTTTTTCTTTATTGCCTGTCTCCGACAGCGCGTACTACTACAGGACGATACACAGAAACAGAAAACACAAAATAGGAAAACAAAAAAATGCAGTAACAGCCAGCTTTGCACTGACGTCACTTTAAAATTCCTTCAGCGCTGTCAAGGCTTCTGCTCTCGGCAGCCACTGCGGTACACACTCAAGCGATTCCTGCTCTTCAACAAGTCTGGATATACTCTCGCGAAAATACATCCGTGCGGGCCTCGCATCGGGATCACAATGAAAACCGGCCATGCGGGTGCGCCATACAGAGTGGAGTCCGGCCAGAATTATGAGGTCGAATGGAATCCCGTCTTCATTATTTATTGCTAGGTATCTAATGCCGTGTGGGTCCAGTGGAAAATCTTTTTTGGCCGTTCTCTGCAGAACATCCCAAAAGTACACCCCTTCCCAGCCATGTAGAAAAACATGATCTATAGTTTCGGACTGCTTGCATATCATACAGTCAGCGCCCCGCGGTAAGAAAAAGCCCTGTTGCTCTAAAAATTTCTTTACTGGTAGTGTTTCAGTGTGACGCTTGAAGAAAAAGGATTTCATGCCAGGCGTTACCTGCATTCTCTTTACCCTTTTTAAAACATTCTGACCGGGTTCTCCACTATGCAAGGCTCTGTACAATGGTTCGGGAAAAATGCTGTCACAAACATCTTTGTACAGCGTTGTTCTTTTCACCGAAGAAAGATAATCATTCGAAAAACGCACAGACAAAAATCGCACACTAGTCGCCACCTCCTTGAAAAAACCTGCAATGGATCCAGGCATCACATTTGTGCCAACAACAAAACTAGGCAGCGCACATCTTAATCTAACTTGGCACACTGCGTAAAAAAGGATCGCTTGTGTCACGAAAAAAACATAAACCTATTAACGAGCTGTCGCACAAAGAGGTGCGACAGGCTGAGACCGCCATCCTTCACCCTTCTGAACAAATTCCTTCGCCCACACCTTTCCCATTGCGATGCCCATATGAAGGTGGCGAACACTCTGTGTAGCCTTTGTACATTCAGCCGCGAGCAGTGCAGTACCTGCATAAAATACCATAACTTACTTACAAGAAAAAAAAGATTACGCACTGTGGCCCTGGCGAAACACGAAAGGGGAACCCCCTTCCACCTGGCTGCTTTTTCTCGCGTTCGTGCAGCTGGCTTAGCCAGAGGTCATCATTGTTATAGGCCACGAAGGCTCGTTGGTTCATGTTGATCAAACGTGGCCCTGATGAATGCGGAGTGAATGCCTTAGATACACGTACTGATGCGTACATGAGTAATTTGAGTATAGTGATTAAGAACTAGGTTGTTGTGTGAGTGTTGAGTAGGCGATCCGAACGGCACCCGATATTGCTGTCGCGTTCTAAGCTTAAAGGCGAAGCTTAAACGTCCCCCATATTTTTCCGCGCCTTCACAAACCGACGTTGACCTCAACTTAACTTTCGCATTTGCCGCCCACTTGGAACTGTTATCTTCCCACAGGGGACCTGAATGCTACCGGAAAATTCTATAGTACGCTGTCCGGGGTATTGAACAGCGCAGTGGGGAAACTGCAAACGAAATATTGGGTGAGGCCGATAATGCACGTCTGACAGCCTGCTACAGTTGAAGCGCTAGGCTGGAAACTCGTGGCTATACGTCCTGTCGAAACAGAGCGAGCCTGTTCGCATTTCACGCCGTAATTCGTGATCTCCAGAAACGACGAACTTTCGAAATTGTCTGAACGTTTCTGTATTCGAGGTTTCCCGACTGCCGTTTAGCAGGCTGAAATCGAACTTTATGCCGTTATAGAAGAACTATATTGATTCCGCCAGCCCATTGTTTTGAAGCGGTCTCTTCATCTGCTGTTTCGCCATCGTATCTCGATTGTGAAAGTGCGGAGATGTGTGGACGAGCCGGCACCTTCGAGTGGCAGTTTTTAATCAAATACAGGCGCTCCTAGCGTGTTGCCTGAAACGCTTATGAGGTGTCTATTATAGTTTAGAGGATTTCCAAGTTGAAATATAGTGTTGTAATTTCGATCTGAATTAAGCGTTTACTCGCTATCTACGCGGGATTAGCGCAATGTCACCAAAACATTGTCCGTTTTGAGTCACGTCGAGTGTTCATCTCAAGCATTAAGGATTTCATAAGTGCCTAGTATCAAAGGACCGCTCTTTTGCCGCTTTTGGCGGCGGTACAGGAGGCCCGGAATCAGCCAGAAAAGAAAGATTACACGAAAGAGAAGCTGGAGTAAAACGCATTAGTGCAGGCTCAGTTTTGTGTACAACAGAAGAGAAAAGATAACGCAAGGATTAAGGGGGATACAAAGATAAAGGAGGAGTCTGCATGGAAGTATTGCGCGCAGACAGTCGCTCGGGATTCCTTAACGGGAGCCGGCTTATTACCAAACCATGGCAGAAAAAACTAAATTACGCATTAGCGTTGTTAATGTGCCGCTCTTTCTGCAGTAGAATTGGGCGAGCCTCACAAGCATTGCTTTGTAGCTTTTCTCTGCTTGTGCGCTTTGCTTCGTCTGACCCTTTCTTTTGAGGACGCTGTCAGTAGAGACACGGACTTGGCCAGATTTTATGCAGATGTGAACATTCCGGAGTCCTCGGGGTGTCTGTAGCTGCATTGCAAAGCCTTATACGTGCCAGCGGGTTTAATAAATATTTATTTCACTCTAGTTAGACGGCGCCTGCAGGCACGTAGTCTTGATAAAAAGCTCTAATTACAAAGTTTAGTTGGGATACTTAGAACGCAACAATAAGTAGTCCGGGGTTTACACTATTTTTCCATCTATCAATACCACATATAGAAATGAATACACCCCCTGTGCTTTCCTTGGTTTCAGTGACTGCTGGCATCTTTCACGCCTACACGTGTGTGTGTGTGTGTGTGTGTGTGTGTGTGTGTGTGTGTGTGTGTGTGTGTGTGTGTGTGTGTGTGTGTGTGTGTGTGTGTGTGTGTGTGTGTGTGTGTGTGTGTGTGTGTGTGTGTGTGTGTGTGTGTGTGTGTGTGTGTGTGTGTGTGTGTGTGTGTGTGGGGGGGGGGGGGGGGGGGTTTGGTTTATGGGGGTTTAACGTCCCAAAGCGCCTCAGGCTATAAGGGACGCCGTAGTGAAGGGCTCCGGAAATTTCGACCACCTGGGGTTCTTTTACGTGCACTGACATCGCACAGCACACGGGCCTCTAGAATTTCGCCTCCATCGAAATTCGACCGCCGCGGCCGGGATCGAACCCGCGTCTTTCGGGCCGGCAGCCGAGCACCATAACCACTCAGCCACCGCGGCTTGTGTGTGCGTGCGTGCGTGCGTGCGTGCGTGCGTGCGTGCGTGTGTGCGTGCGTGTGTGTGCGTGCGTGTGCGTGCGTGCGCGCGTGTGTCGACAGGGAACATTAATACTCTACATGCGTTGCTGGGAGTATATACGTTACCATATGAAAGTTATTCTGCGCAAAAAATAAGGGGTGAAGGGAGTCAGCTTAGAATGTTAGCTCTCATGTTGCCTTCTTATAATATTATTGGTAATAGCTTGGTCCTCCGGCAAGCAAACCTGTCGGAAAAAGGAAATGTTACATCATATTCGGGTGTAAAGCCAACTGACCACCTATGAAAAGGTTGCAGAACCCTAAAGTCGGCTCAACTGCACGTCCTAGATTCGCCTTAGGGCCCATTCACACTTGAGAGTCGCAGATGTCGCGCGACCGTTTTGGTCGAAAAGCGACAGTCGCAAACGGTCGCGTTGCTCGAAAAGCGACTGTCGCGGGCCAGTCGCTCGCTGCTTGATTTTCCAGCCTCCCGACTGCGAGTCGCAAACCGCTGAACCAATCAGCGAGCGAGCCGAGCTTTCGGCAACGACGCCTCTCGCGGGTGCGCCGAGCTGCCGTATAGTCGTCACTAAGCCTAGCCGGTTTCACATCGGTGCCGCAGCTGAGGGCGTTTCGGAACTGACCAGCGCTACAACCAAGGAGCTACTTTCGTTACGGCTTTACTGTGAACCCCGTCTCATGATAATATAAAAATATGCTCGATTTCAGCGACGCCTTCAGCAGCGGAGAAACAGACGCCAGACGATCGAGCCGCTTTGGGCAACAGCAGCAAAGCGGCTATGAGAAGAAATTTGCTTGTATCCAGCAGCTCAGTATTGGCCAACGACCCTAAAAACTGATTCATTTTTGAATTTCGACTTCCCAGAGCATTGTATGAACGTGAACAAACAACATACTAACGCATTTTTCTGGCGCTAGCGGCCGGCATCGAGGCTGGCTGGCAGGCCGCTTGTACGGCCGCGGTGCACATTGCCGCTAAATCTTCCTCTTCGCTCAGGTCGTCGCAGCCCATTGCTAGCATTGAGTGACCGGAGCACTTTCGAGGGCCAAGCGCGAGCGCAGGAGACGCGGCCAAAGCAGACGAAACTCTCGAAAGCGCGCGAACGACGTCATTCCCAAGAGTTCTCATTTCAAACGAGAATCGAGCGAGAAGGCGACCCGCAGGTCCCCCTTGCAAGTGTGAACATCGGTGTTGTCGAACTGCGGTGTAGTCGCAGACGACAGCTGGTCGCGCGACCTCTGCGACTCTCAAGTGTGAATGAGCCCTTAGACCCTTTAATCATGGCTCCCCCGTTCTTGGGGCAGCAGTTAGGTGCTGTGCTGATGCCTAAGATCTGACAAATGATAATGTGCTCCCCTAAGGCACACTTGCATTGGGATTTTTTTTTGTCAGCTTGGCACCTGGTACCTCTGGACTAAGTTGCAAAAATCGTTATTGATGTTGGGAAGCTGACTAGTCACCTGGTGACCTGTTATGTGAGGAAAGTGCGTGAGCAGGGGGGAGGAGGGCGGGTCAAGCGCATGATTGTAGTTTCAAATTAGGATTGTAATTTACGCCATATTTCTGTTGCATAGACGTGAGCCATTTTTGGCCAGGTCATCCCGCGGCTGAAATTATCTGTCGCTGCACGCAGTTCGCAGAACCAAACCCATTCACTTTAAGCACGTCATCGAAGCCATCGCCCTCGAGTTAACGCGGCCATCTCTTATGTATTACTGTACTTCGACGCTCTTTCTGGTGACGCTCCTGTGAACCTATTTAACTTGAAAAGCTAACTGCGTGCAGCTTTTCTCGACATGCACATTTTTGTCCGTGCCTCAAGTATTTCTTGCAGAGTGCAGTTGTGTTCCTTTCTGGCCCAAATCAAACGCCTACACGCGCGCTCCTCTTCTCTCGTAGGCTTACGAAACGCGCCTCTTCTAGCAAGTGGATTGCAGGTCCGTGTAGCGATATATGGTCCATAATCCTTGTTTACTGACTGCTGAGAAATGAAAGCCAGGATTTCAAGAGCTTTAATCTACACATGTAAGGGATTGATATATACATGTTTTTACATCGACCTGTATACAACTTGCCTCGGTACCCTCTCGTGACGAAGGTTTCTCGTCTTTGCTAACGTTAAGCCCATTTTAATTTATATGTGTTAGCCATTTGTAGGAAAAAAATACAATTTAATGCGCCACAATGAAACTATGGAACGCAGTTAAATAGACAACCATGACCAGGCACTTGCGCTTTCCCGGAGCTAAAACTGCTAGGAACCTGGAAAAGGGTGCGGAACGAATAAGAATTCAGCGCTTTTCTTTCTCGAAGAGCATCAAAGGCATGACTTTTAATACGGGAAAAGGGCTTTTAAAAAATCCTTCCTTGTATTTTGGCAATCTTGGAAGACGAAGCTGCACTGAAGTAACAGCTTGCAGGTGACTTCAGAGATCAACCTATATAAAAAAAGAAAATAAAGGAGGGCTTGGACGAAAAAAATACCAGTGTGTTCAGTTGCACTAAACTTGGCGCCCAAATGAGGCAACGTTTCTTTAAAAAAAGAAAAAAAATCCACAAACTCTTATAAGCGTTTAACGCTGGGGAACAGGCAAGGAAGTTACCACACCGCTGACAACAAGGAAATAAACGCTTCAGTGCTGAATCGGGCTTGGAAATGTTCGAAAAAGAGAGATAAAAGGAGAGGTGGGTGGTCCAGTGGATGCATGAAAGAAAATGGCAGGCGAAAACAGGATAAAAGTCGAACAGTAATGTTCCTATCAAAATGTATGGAACGAAGGAATTGTTTTTCCCAGCAGCCGCTGAAACGTTTTGCACGGCTCGCCGCGTTTCGAGAAAACAAGTTATAACCAAGAGACCGTTGAAGACGCAATTTCGTTTCAAAGCCCTGAATGATCGTACGCTTTCCAGAAAATCACAGCATTTTAATATTTAGGGATGAAGATTCACGGGTGCGCTGCTTTTAAATATTAGCTTTGATGCTACCTTGGACCGTTATCTTATCAATTAATTTGTGCAAAATTTACGGAACTGACGTAACAATTACACATATAGTGTCATTTGCCATGTCACTTCTGTGCGTTTTAAACACACTTACAGGTATAGTTTGCAGAAATTTGACGCACGGAAACGTATTTCGTAACGATCATTTTGCGCATTGATTCCTCTCTGCATTTTTCGCCGTTAGCCAACCGCGCCTTTAATGTAAGAGGCGGCGAGTAATAATACTCGTGAGTCGTCAGCCCTGACGTAACAGGCGACATCTACCAGTTCTACAGCGCATAATAAAAACATTAGCTGGAAGAATAATCTTTACAATATGCGGCCAGCATTGTGATAGAGAGCCAGAGCTGCAGCAATCAAACTTTTGCCGTAATTTTTTTTTTCAAATTCGTACTTGGAAATTAATGATTAAGTCAAAACTCAGCTCCAAACAGTCATTTAATTTTATTTTGCCATATTGAAGTTAACAAATATGATACGTATAAACATTTTCACTGTTTACAACTCGAATAAGCGCACGTGCATTCGGACTGTGCTGTGCATGCGCAGTAAGCTGCCTCAGGGAAATCCGCTAATGGGAGCTGCTGTCAGCCTTGTAGCAATATGGCTGCTCTTAGAAGGATAAATCTGAAAAAGCTTATAGCTGTAGTAGTTGCCTTAGCGAAAGTAACTTGTGTGCCCCCACATATCTGAATAGACAATGAAAAAAAAAGAAAATCAGTTGGGCGCGAGGAAACAAGCAAACAATGAAAATAGAAAAAAAAACAAATTTATAAACCTCTAATTAATCTATAACACTCTGCAATAAATCCTACGCACATAGAGCTGTCGATGACTCGACGCGCGAGTTATTGATAGCGGCTGGATTACAACTCCAAGCAGGCGTGAATAGATGGAGCTTAACTGAGTGCCGGGGAACATCCTACCGGCTATATATCCTGATTCGACGGGGCGCCCAACTCAAGGTTCCTCAGGTCGTTCTCGCGGGCGCGTGACAAATGAGGCTAGGTTGGACGCGCTCTCCATCACTTGCCAAAGCTTGTATGTGTGTGTTCACTCGGAAGCGCCAAACTGCGCTCTCTCGATTTTGGGAACATACTACTGCGTGCACCAACACTCAAAGCAGCGCGTTAGTTTTACCTGCCGCCCGGTTTTTCACACTAATAGCTAGCTACATGCCCGTTTCTTATGCTATTTGAACTGCATGAATCATCACTCTGTGCCATTATCAGCAGTCGGCGACATTTTCTCTTTACTGTAGAGGGCTCTGGCCTGCCCCCCCCCCCCCCCCCAAAAAAAAAAAGAGAGAAGAAAGGAATTAAAGTAGAAAGAAAGAAAGAAAAGAAAGAAAGAAAGAAAGAAAGAAAGAAAGAAAGAAAGAAAGAAAGAAAGAAAGTAGGACAGAAAGGAAGGAAGGAAGGAAGAAAGGACAGAAAACAAGGAGGGAAAGAAAGAAGGAAAGAAAGACGAAAAGAAAGAAAGCACAGAAAGTAAGGAAGGAAAGAAAAAGTAAACAAGGTAGGAAGGATATGAAGAAAAAATAAAGAGGAAGAAGGAAAGAAGAAAAAAAGAAAACGAAGGAAAGAAAGAAGGACAGAAAGGAATGAAAGCAAGAAAGCTAGAAGGAAAGAAAGGAGAGAAAGGAAGAAAGAAGGAAAGATAGAAAGGAAGGAAGGAAGGAAGGAGAGAAAAAAGCGAGAAGGAAAGAAAGAAGGACAGAAAGGAAGGAAGGAGAGAAAGAAAGCAAGAAAGGAAGTACGGAATCAAGAGAGAAAGAAAGGAAGGAAGGAAGAAAGAACACAAAGGAAGGAGAGCAGGAAGGAAAGATAGTAAGGAAGGAAGAAAGAAAAACAAAGAGAGGAAGAAATAAAAAGGAAAGAAAGGACAGAAAGAAAGGATGAAAAAAGAAAGCAAGAAGGAGAGAAAGAAGGACGGAAAGGAAGGAAAGAAGGAAGGCAAGAAAGAAAGGAAACGGAAGGAAAGAAAGGCAAGGAGGAATGAAAGGACGGAGGAAAGAAAGAAAGGAAGACAGAAAGGAAGGAAGGAATAAAGAAAGGACAGAAAGGAAGGAAGGAAAGAAAGGAAAAAAGGAAGAAAAGAAAGAAATAAAGTGACGAGAGAAAGGAAGAAAGAAAGAAAGAAAGAGAAAGAAAGAAAGAAGAAAAGAAAGCGAAAGAAAGAGCGAAAGGAAGGAAGGAAGGAAGGAAGGAAGGAAAGAAGGAAGGAAGGAAGGAAAGAAGGAAGGAAGGAAGGAAGGAAGGAAGGAAGGAAGGAAGGAAGGAAGGAAGGAAGGAAGGAAGGAAGGAAGGAAGGAAGGAAGGAAGGAAGGAAGGAAGGAAGGAAGGAAGGAAGGAAGCTACGAACACCTGAAGTGCGCTTCGAAACAAACATGGTTTGTTCTATTTTACCCTTGTTATTCAGGTTGCCAACGTCGCCGGTTTGGATACCTCAGCCACATTGTAGGTGATACCATCAATCCCCTGCCCGCCCTTTAACACCACCATGGGACAAAGTACTTACTCCGGGCTCGACTCCTCCTTAACATATACCACTCATCCGCCGCCGCACGAGAACGCTAGCGTTATCCTGATATTGAGACCACCAAGAAGAGAACCGTACATTCAGGCCGGAATGAAACGCCAACACACATATGGTATACTTTCTACTTTGCAGCGAGATATCCACGTAGAAATGGGTTTATAGATGCGTACTTCGGTAGATCATTTACTCTGAAACGTGAATCAGGCTAGCTGCCTACTGCAGCTGGAAGCACACAGGTAGAATGTTTTGCTTTGTTCATAGACGCCGTTAGGGTTTCATTCCGGCCTGACTGTACATCTGTATAATAAGGGCTTACGCAGTTCCTCATCAGTCCCGTCTTTTGCATGCAATATCTCCAACACCGTTTCCAGCCTCCTTCACAAGCCTCGCACCACGACGAGCAGCCGTACGTTTTTTGCTCACTTCACGACCGTCGCTCAAACAAGCGATAGCACTCGCCCCACCAATTACAGCCAACAGCCGCGCGTGTACACTGGCAGTAGAGAGATCTACACACGAATTGCGACGAGGAGCAGCGAGAGGACCGGGCCACCCGAAATATTAAGGCCGTTGGCCGCACTAGCGAATAGCAGCATCACCTTACGAATGCGATGGATGCGGGGACAGATTCCAGGAAACAACAAGCGCGTCACAATTCACGAGAACTTCTTTTGTCACTCTCGATACCGCTGGTCTTGACTGACCGGCACTTCGATTGATGTCTTTATTGACCCCTGCAGGCGGGACACACTTGCCGATATCACTCATCGTCAAATTCTCACCTCCTAAATTTCGTCCGGACTCAATACAACCCATAGAAATGTGCTCAGCTGCATCAGCCCACGTCGCCGCCACGTTCATAATTAGGTGGTTGTGTACTGTTACTAAATACAAACAAAAGATGCGACGTAAGACGAGCGTTTTGCCTGAGCCGGTCGTGCGTTTAACCCCTCTTTGGAGCCACCCGCGATTCACAACGCGGTTTAATCTCAATGCATGCTCGCAGCAAGTCGTGGTACAGTCTAACGCGATTTGAAGGCCATAAATTTTGTTCCGGCTAAAATGGATCGACAAAGTTTTCCTGGCGTGACAGCCGGTTACTAGACCGCAACGAACGATGGTGCGAATAGAGAATTCGTTCGGATAGCTAAGCCTGTGTATCGTTCGTTGCTGCCTTCTTGCGAAAAGAAACCCCGTGAGAGGAGTTTAATCCTAGTAGGTTAATCTTGAAATCATCACCTTGAAATCGCGTTAGACTGCAGATTCAAAGATACGAAGGCTTTACACCAGATTAAGACTAAAGCGCCATTTCTTCACGTGCGTACCGGTAAAGGAGCACCCATTGCGTATACAACTGTAACTTTCGCTAGGGGCAGTAAGTATACGAATCATAACGGTAGCGATGCTTTCCTGGACTCGAACTTCTGATTGAACTAATCGCTTGCACAAACCACCGCTTCCCTCGGTTAAGCCATGGAAACAAGCCTTTCGCAGAGCGCCGCAAGTTACGGGGAGTGGAGCGGCCGATCGACACGACTCGCGACTGTGCTTCCGCGTGAATTGCGACGAGCATGCGTGACCCGAGCCTTCAAACTCCGAGATGACGGCATCCAGCAAATGATACGAAGCTCGTGGCCGATTCCGCGCCTGCGCGCGAAAAAAAAAAAAAAAAACTCTCCCCGCCGCACATCGTCCGGCGAAATTTCGAGGCATCGCCGCTGATCACCCGCTCACGAGCTAGCGCGGTGTCCGTGGCCCAAGAGTTGATGGCCCTGTCACGGGGAGGCCCCGGGGCGGTAACGATGGACCCACGCGGGAAACGGACCACGGCGTAGGCGTTGGGCCGGCGCTAAAACCCTCGGCGCGCGCTGGTGGGCGGGTACTCGTGAGTAACGCGCAAATAAACACTGCTCCGCACTCTTGCTGCTCTTGCCTCGTCGCGTTTTCCGCCCGGCGAGGGAACATCTCCGGCTCCTCGACAGCGCCGAGATGTGATTTCGTTTGGAGTAGACACCGGGCGACTTGTTCTCTTTCCTCTTCGTCTCTGTTTTTCTCTGTGTATACATATATCCTCTTTCTCTATCTCTTCTTTGAAGACGTATTCAGGTCTTTTGCCCCCATGAGGCAAGGTGCGCCGAATAAGCAATGAAAATAGGGGTCAGGAAGCGAGCCTGTCTACAGAGAAGCCATGCAGGACGGTGGCACAGCAGACCATTGAGGCTTTGGCAGATGCATCTGTCTCTATTAAGCTGGGCGTGATGGCCGGCCTTGAGGGCCTTAAGACGCACACACATGCGCTGCCCCCGCGCCTGTATGTGTTTCGCCTGCGTAAAGACGGGTGTTTCCCCCCCTTTTCCCATCTATCATTGTCTCAGTGAGACGATGCTGCCAACGGTGCCCTTGTTTTGGCATCTTTTATTCTAAATCTTCGGGGACAACGCCCCCCCCCCCCCCCCCTTCCGCTTGACAACAGTCAACTACACGAGGATTTCGGGGAAACAAATCTCTGAAAAGACAGTGTCATTTGTCATCAGTTGCTTTGTTGTCAAGAGGTATGTCAATAAGTTTTTCTTTGTAGTTGTTGAGCAGTTATAAAATTTCGGACTTCGAGGTTTATTGTGCTGCGGCGCAGTGTTTAGCACGCTTTGAACACTCGCTAACAGGATCGATGCAAACCGTAGGCGTTCCAGGCCATGAGCCCTGAAGGCATTCGGGTCTGCCTTCACACGGCAACACTACTGCTGTGTACTTCGCTTTGCCGAATAGAGCTTGCACGCTCTGGGGCGCGGACGTCTTCGTTGGAAACACCATGCGCAAGGTGTGTGTTTAGTGATCGTTTCGGTCGCGGAAGTTAAATATACCCTTCTGAAACACAATGAGCGTCTAAAAAGATCTTTAAATATTCCAAACAACCCAACAAAATACATACGCTTCCGCGCTCGCAGTTCACGCGCATAATGGCAAAAAAAAAAAAACGACGGCTGAGCAACTGCTGCATACAAACAAATGAGCGAACAGCTGTCCCCGCGGCGGCGTTGCCGCTGCTGTCCAAGTTTTCGTGCAGGCTGCTCATCCGTTAGCACACGTTTAAAGGGACATAGAGAACTCAGTATCAAAACTTTTTTGTTAGCAAAATGCGATAGTTCGGCATTTCGTCCCTTCATTGTCGGTTGTTTGGCCGCAAAAGACGCATTTATTTCTAAGAGATTAGGATTGGAATTTTCAAAACTTTTTGCCGCTGCTCTGATCCAGACTCGGGACTCTGATGACAAAATACCCGAAAAGTGACGTAAAATGACCTGAACGCAAAGTCCGCGATTGCTGGCCGCGAGTGGCCCAGCCTAGCAGCAGCCAAAATGAAAACTACCGCCCGCCGGACGTTGAAGGCGTCTATCAGCCGTCGCTATACCGTCGCTTTGTTTACGTTTGCACGAGCGTTACGATGGATCCCGTTCCAACCCCGACAACTAATTCATCTGAAAGAATTGCGACCTGCACTTATGCGACTTTAAACCCACACAGCGTGCGATGCTTTTGAGGGCTGGGGCGACGCGTCTGGAAGGGTATTCCGAGCGGCGAGGAATCGGCAGCGAGCCAAGCTACTGATGCGGCAGCTGTCACCGCCACGCCACCGTCACGACTGATGAATAGAGTCTAGCACGTACAGACATAGTTAAATTCTGTATTAATAGCCTTCGTAGCACTCGTTATGCAGCCCAGCGTCTTGGTACGTTGACGAAGTGAGCACGCCGAGAGGTGCGGTTGCTAACGTGGAGGTTTGTGCAACATTAGCTAGCCACAGGTGTTTTCCTCGTCGCAGGTGCTTGCCGCGGCATGAACTTCGTCCCAGGAGCACTTAGAGAGGCCCTTGGCGTTCCTTTGCTGCTCCGCACTTGTAAATCGAGGCGCATCAAAAACGAAACCACGCGGGCGAAATTCAGCTGGCCGCTTGTTGCACTGCCAAATATAGGTTTTCTTTGGCTTCC
Source organism: Amblyomma americanum (assembly GCF_052857255.1). Lineage (NCBI taxonomy): Eukaryota > Metazoa > Arthropoda > Arachnida > Ixodida > Ixodidae > Amblyomma > Amblyomma americanum. Next base: position 271,762,776 of record NC_135497.1, read on the forward strand.
GAGAATGAGGTTGTCTTTTTTTCGTCTTTCTTGTGTGATAAAAGTGCACTAGCGGTTTCAAAACAAAACTTATACCAGGGTGGAGCGAAACTTCCTATACCTCCCAGCGGCCATGGATTACGAACGCTAGCGCCAATTCCTCCTACAGTTATGTTCATAGCGGTTGGTTGCAGAATAACGGCGTATTAATTTCCACAACGGATGACCGAAACAGGCGTGCGCGGGGGTTGTTCGCATGACATCAGTTTTCACCCGCGGACTAGTCCAAAATCGAGCCCGCTAGGGGAGGTGGACGGATGTATCGTTGTCTGCCTACTCTGCGTTTTGGGTTGGGTTTTCGTGCAATATTTTTTGCTGTTGTGGCATGTTAAAATTGGTTGTGCTGCTGGTGAACAATGGCAACCGCAGCGCTGGGCCAATGCTTGGAGAAGAGAGAACATATTTTCTGCGGTTTTATTGACACATATATCCTTCCCGTTACTTTTAGTCTAAATTAGTTATTTTAAAAATACACTACATGTCTATGTTGCAGCATTCCGTACAATACAGATAGTGTGTGTTGTGTCGACGAATAAATGGTGTTAAATTTATCTCAGACACGCAGCTGGCATTTTAAGAACATCATTTCGTGTATACTGTTCACACAATAGACAAGGATAATTCTGTTCACAGTGAGTGTTCGCAATTCAATTCACGCACGATGTACATTATAGTAGTAGATAATCGCAATAAAATGTTTAGTATTTATTTAAGCACGTGAAATCAAACCACTGCTACTCAATGGCCTTCTCTGTTCATGCTAATATATGCGGCACCAATAAAATTCAGTTCGCATGCAGCTGCATAATCGGTTCGCGCGATGCGCCGACTCTTCTGCGGATCAAACACACGATGACTGCTTCGTCAGCAGCAGACAGGTCACGATCCACGGCGCCAAAATCAGCAGCGGCTCCCAAGAGAGACAGAGCAGCTAGAGGTTCCCGTCGTATATCCGTGCGGGTCTCGCTGCACTATTCGCAATTTCAAAGACCAAACACCACCGTAATCTTCGCAGCAGCGACAACACTAACCCGTGAAGGAACACGGCACCAGTGTGTCTGTGACCGGCGCCGCAAAGCAGGCGACTAGCGCCCGAGATAACGCGACTGACAGAGTTCGCGAAACACGCAAATGTGCAGCGGTTGCAAGGGCCACGCGGGTGAGGAAATCAAAAGGGAGAGAGAGATATATATTTTCTCCGTTCAGAAACTTCTTGCGGTTAGATCTCGTTCTTTATTAGAGACGCTAGCGCCAACTCCTCCTTCAGTTACGTTCATATATCAGGCGGGGGCGCAGTTACGGCTTCGGCGGAGGTTTCTCCCATTAGGCGGGACGGAAGTTGCTCGCACTTTCCTCCCCCTGCTGACACACTTCAATACCCAAACGCGCAGCCTTCATGTACGTTTGTCAGCCTCAGAGATCCGTGAGTTTTTCGGGTATTTCGTCATCGCGCTTGTACTAGCGAGGGCTTGGGGTGTGGCGGCGATACCTTTATTTTGGTTCTTGCTCTTTTCTACCTCACAAGAGCTTTTTTTTCAGTAACAGTGGTCTTTTTGTGGTTAGGTGCCTATATTCTTTGGAGGCAAGGCAACTTCAATTTCTCTTCAGTGTACCTGTAAGGTAGATTCAGACAACGGACCACGAAGCAGTTTCGGTCCGCGGATTAAGGCCTGGATCGCGCGCGGAAAAGGCCGCGCGCACGCCTGCCGTATTTCCTCACATAACGAACGCACTTTTAAAAAAAAATCCTCTGAAAATTTGGTGGGTGCGTTCATTACGTGGGGTAAAATATTAAGAAAGACATTTCAAGCCGTAAAAACGAAGCAAACCTAAGCTAGTGGAATAAATACTCCATTCGGTACGACGGATCACCTCCTAAATCGTGGTTGATAGCGCAAGAAGATGTGATCTGGGCACGGAAACAATCTTTGGTAGGAACAGGATTTCGCCTTCAATAGGTTCGTCCTTTCTTAGACTCAGAGCCTGTGCGTACGGCAAACCTTTCGTGTCTTCTTTTCTCGTTTCCGAGAAACACAAAACAATAGGTGGGTTTGTAGCTTCAATGTTCTCTGGAAACCTTACCTGTTAAGCATCCGTTTGTTGTTCGTAGCTCACTTGACGACTAAGAGTTCTTAAAAGATAGTAAGGTCAAGAACATGTGTGTAATATCCATATTCTTTGCCGCCTTCCGCAATATGCCAGGTTATCAACGAAAGCTTCGAGGCATACGGGGCCACTAAGTTCCAAAACGCCTGCGGAACGAATGCCCCCAAGTCTTAGAGCTCAGGTCTTTATACATGAAATCCACCTTTGTAAGCTATGAAGAGGAGCCCCATGTAAAAAGAAGGTGTCTCCATCCGGTCATGTTTGGCTTCAGCGCTCAGCGACTTCTACGGCAGACTGCTAGCTGATGTTTTTCAGCATGATGGCTAGGTGAAAGTTATTTGTTGACGGCTTTCTAATACTTTTCGAGGTAAAACAGCCCGATCCTCATGAAGGCCTAAAACAGACTTTCGACATATTTTCTGATACCCTAGAGCCTCTCAGTTGATTTATTTGTACCTCACAGGCTCCGAATAGGATCGATCAGTCCAGATCGATTCCACTGTGACCTGCCTTCGGGACGTCGAACTCGCGCTGATGGAACCTGATCAAGGAAGTACCTATTGAAGGCTAAATCTGGTTCATTTACCTCAGATTGTTTCTGCTCCTAGGCGACATCTGCTGGCGCTATGAAACATGAACACGAAAGCAGTGGCTTGCATTCACCTCGTCCCATTTCAAGCCGGTGCAACAAGGCTTTATCAAGGCTGTCATCAGAAGCGCCGTCCAGAGGACTTGCGAACATGAAGTCTACTCCAGCCTCCGCACCAAGCTGCATAGGTTGGAACAGGCAGTATACGCGAGCCATCTGTTGAGAAATATCACGGGAGAGTTTCTATCAGAACTTCGAGGCAACTCCGCAGCCAAAGCAGGTGACCGTGCAGAGGTAAAGATGGCAGTAGTCCCTACCTACATCGGTCTTCACATAGGTTAAAGAAGGCTGTCAGTAAAGCTAGAGTACGTCTTGTATTCTCTGCACCGAACAAAATCGCTAAACTCTGCCGTAAGTTCAGCATAGGACAAAAGAAGAATCTGGTCTGCACCAGGAAACATCAACAGGCCCTCGTCGCCTGCAGTCTGGAAGTCAGTTTATAAGATCGCCCTCTCCTGTGGGCGGTACTATGTGTGCCAGACCGGCCGCTGCATAAATGACCCATGGAGAAAGCACGGAGACGACCTGCCGACTGGAATCAGGAGCTACCTGGCAATGCATTGTGCGTCGTGTAAAAACTGAAGCCCAGCCTTTGGCCAGTGCAGCATATTAAAAACTTGCAGGGAAACGCGCACACGCAAGATTTTCGAGGCGTTATGCATGCATACACTAGATTTGACGAAATTTTGTCAGCAGCACTTCTATTACATTGCGCAAAGAGAAATTTGAGGACCATATAACCCCTTTCATCTGTTTTGATTTCATCCAAGTTTCATGACCATTGTTTGCTTTTATCGCGTAACATAATTTCTTATTGGTGTTTGTTTTTGTAATACAGGTCAGTTTTATTTTAACTTCAGTCGCACACGTATTCTGTCGGGCTAAGCGCCAGAGGATAAAGCGGCCTCGTAGGAGTGAGGAGCGCTCACATAGCGGTGCAGATGTGCTTACAGACTACTTACAAGAGCCTTCGCGGATGAGCACTCCTGAACAGCTTTTCGATATATATATATATATATATATATATATATATATATATATATATATATATATATATATATATATATATATATATATATATATATATATATATATATATATATATATATATATATATAAACGGTTTCCCTGCCGTCATAGGGATTCAGTACAGCTGGCTCTGTTCTAAAGAAAGGGCATTCAACCATTCGGCCGGCGGAGTTTCCCGCCATGTTTCAAATTGCTTCGCTGTATGTCACGCTTGTCCAGTGCGCAGACCAACGTCATACGCTACCCGACCTGGTTATCATCACGCTAGCAAATGGCAACACTTAAGGAGCAGCAGCGCTCCAGATAAGAGTTGTGGTCCGTTCTGCAGACTAACGAGTAAACCTGCTGCAAATGGAGAGGTGCACATGTGCGCGGTTTTGTCCGTGTCCCACTGAAAAAGGCGCTTGCCCACAATATCTGTGTATGAGACCTGCCGGCACTTCTGAGCGGAGCCATCTTCAATGGCGTCACGTTAGGAGAGGAAGTCCATGCCCCAAATCCGTCCAGGAGAGGAGGTGGGCAACCTTGTTTCACCCCGGCAGGCGCACTGGTCCAATTCAGGAAGCCCTGTACTAATCCACCTTTTTACAGCCAATGCGGCTCTTGTGACGAAGTCGTGGTTCCAGGAAACAGCTGGTCCCGTCGACCAAAAAGACGTGGCGGAGACTGGCCACCGCTATCAGTTTCGTGGAAGTCCTTTGTCGCCACTATGGTCCAAGGTCGGATCTTGCTGACTGGATGCCACCGGAAGGCAGGCCGTGGAGGTGTAAATTCCCGGCTTAATCCGTTCCAGCAGAAGGGAGGAATCGACCCATTTCCTTGACAGGATGTGGCGGTCTGCTACGCAGAGCGTGTTGCTGCGATATGTCGCTTTTCTGCCTCTGAAGAAATACATGCGCAATCACTCCACGTGGCTACGGAGATGACCTATCATAACAGTACTCATATACCAAAAGCATAAGGCATCCTACAGCGTAAAAGGACTACACGAAAGTCCCCCCTCTCCTTTCTCATCAGTATTCTTCACGTTAAGGGGGTGGTCAGGAGGAGGGAGGTCTTCTCGTGTGGAGGACACGGGTTCGGACATGGGTCGTTTTAATAAATGTTTCATCTCTCGCTTTTTGCCATCCAACATACCAGCATAATACCCCAGCATAATAGGAGTTCCGTTCGAACCTGAGCCGTTTGCATGAACTGTCTTGCCTCGACCACGAGGCCACGAGAATAACACCTCGGGGAATAACTCCAGCTGCTGGTTTCTTTGGTATTTTACGAGAGTTTTAACATATGAAGTTAAAACATAACAATCTCTACAAGTGAGCCGTCCGATGGCTCAGCTCGCGCTGCAAAACGAATCTCCTTGCCATGCATCCCCTAGTGTGGCGGATACCTGTGCAAGCAAAAAAAAAAGATAGCTACCCACAGACTGCAATTTGCGATTAAAACGGAGTGTTCACTTGACTGTAGGTAACGTACTCGACATATGGTGGTTAAAGTTTATTCAGCGACAATTAAGCACTTGATATCGATTAGCTGGCATAAAGTTTGCTTCACTACAGACTAACCGACTTAGAGCCGCATTACCTGAAAGGAAAAGAAACATTTTTCAAGCTTTTCATTGCTCACAATGAATTCAGACCTGTACTTGAATAGAAAAAAAATTGAAAAAAGAAGAAGCTCTCTATTATTTATTTAGCTAGGTTGCCTTCTAGGACGATTATACTATTTACTATAATGCCACGTGATGGTGACTGTAGTCCGGAGGTCTGGAGACAGCGAAAGGCTGACATAATAAACACATTATTGGACGGACTTGCGCCCAAAAAGAAATGAACAACTCGGCAGACGCGCTGGGTGGTCGTCGAAGAGCAGAGTCACCGCCCCTTTCGGCCGCGCTCAATTTAAAGCGGACTAAAAAGTTTAGACATAAGGCGCTCAAAGCATCTACGATAATCTCTAACAACGTAGAAACAGTTGCCCATGGTTACAAACACTCCAGACAAATCTCGTCGCATCTCGCGTGACAAAGTGATAAAGCCGCGTGCCGCAAGCATTGGGCATCAACAAACAAACGTTACAAAGCTTCGCGCCGATTCATCGGTACTTCAGAGTGGGCTGGCATGCACCAACAGAAAATGGTTTATGGTTTACGGGGGTTTACGCTTACGGGGGGTACGTCCCAAATCGACTTAGGCTATGAGGGTCGCCGTAGTGCGGGGCTCCGGAAATTTCGACAACCTGGGGTTCTTTAACGTGCACTGACATCGCACAGCACAAGCGACTCTAGAATTTCACCTCCATCGAAATTCGACCTCCGTGGCCGGGATCGAACCCGCGTCTTTTGTGTCCGCAGGCGAGCGTCATAAGCACTGAGCCACCGCGGCGGCAATAACAGAAAATATTCTGTTCATTCTTCGGGTCTTGACGCGTGAGACAAAAGGAGACACTTGCCTCAGCCTACAATGTATTACAGTCGGGTTGCTCAGGTCACCCCGGAAATAAGTTCCCGGGTAATGCGAATAGACAAAACGCAGGATGCAGAAATGTGCGTCGGAGTAGTCGTGGTTGAAGCAGCAGCTAAGGGAAGGAACGATCAATAATGCCGATGAGGTTGGGCGTCTCGAGGCTGTGGCTCAAATATTTGCTCGTTCTTTTGCATCGCTTTTTTTATTTCCTGTGCCCCGGAAAGCAGATGCAAAGCTCCTTGTAGAAGCTAAAGTCAAGCTCACGGGCCGCGTGTGTGCACAGACGTACCCAAGAGGTCGACTCAGCGCGCTGGGGAAGCTGGACGCACCGTACGCTGAATACCAAACGATGTTTTGAGCGCCAACAGACCCTCCCGCACTCTGGCCTTATTCCGAACCGTTATTCATACTTGCCCTCGGTTTATTCTTTACTTTCACTTTTGCCTGCAGTCCTAACTTGGTGTTGCGCGCCGACCACGGCAAGAAAAACGGGACCAGCCTACAGCATGTAAATCAGTAGTTAACGTCTCATCAACGCTTAAAACGCCAAAATAATTTACACTTGCGCTAAGATAACTACAGAATACGATAGAAATGACAGCCGAGGGGATGGCGTTGAAGCGTCGGGGCTCGTACAAGGAAGGGCCTCTGCACACAAAATGTGGGAGTGCGGGGGAGGGGGCGGATAATTTCAGTGAGAGCGGGCACAGTTTGCACACAATCTTTCGTGGTGGTGAGGTGGGCTCCAAGAGTCAGCAGTTGATTGCGAGGTCGTGGACACGGTTAACGGGTGCATGCGACGACCTTGCACTGTCAGACTGACGAAAAGAAACAATGCTTGAACAATAAATTATCAGCGATTGTTCTCAGGCTTTTGTAAGAATCGGTTATAGAGACGGGACAGATGAAGTTTCTTCCTCAATTTTTGAATACTGCATTATGAAGTGTTTTATGCAGAACTTATTTCTTTGCATTAAGGTTTACTCTGCTGGTGCGATCAACATCTTGTCTTTTCTTCAAAGCAAGCGTGCGCCAATATCGCCACAAATAGGCCGCGAGAACTGTTCTGCAGTAAAACATTTGCACCCTAAATTTGCAGTAATGACTGCACCCTTTTCACATCTTTATCTTTTCTTGTTTTTTTAAAGGGTGCGCTGAGTACGTTAGCACCTTTATGCGCCCATGCACCCTTCAAAGGTGCTCGGGTGCAAGGGTGTTTCAGCTTCTTTGGGTGCAAGGGTGCGTAAGGGTATACGGGTGCTCTTTGGCTTTTTGATCAACTTTAGAGCAGTTCACTCAAGCGTGTTTTTAAAATGATGTGAGCTATGCGAGCTTTCCATTAAATGGCACTTGCGACTTTGATGCGTGCAACTATGACTCCGACTTGCGCCCCCATAATGTGGAAATTAACTAAATTATTTTAGCTGAAGTGCTAAGCATCACTCACCTCAAACCAGGGCTCGCTGAAGTGGCGTATATAGACTTGGAGAGAATATGCGCGTCATGGGGCTAGTAAGTTTTGCTGGCAGCAGTGGTGTTTTCTGTGTTGAACTCTCGTCACCTAAGTAGTTTTGTATGACTCCTTCTAGGAACGCTTATACGTGTTTGTGTTCCTTTGGCACAAATACGTTGCACACGCTAGCATAGTGTTACTGTGTGAGCGGGTGTGCTGAAGGCTGGCCTCCTTTATCGCGCTCTTATTTTTCTTTTCTGAATGGAGTAAAAAAAAAATCACTCTGCGAACATAAAAATGTGTCTCCACAGCAAGCAGGTTCAGACACGCCCTAAAAGACACATCTCGGCATCATAATTATTTTTGGGGATGCCGCAACTGTGGTGCAAAGTTTAACAGGCCGTCGGCAGCTTATCTTAGGGAATGTTTAGCTTCCTTTCAAGAGCGCACGCAAAGAAAAAAATTGAGCATGATCTTTGAAAGCCATCAAAACCTGTGAAACTGTAAAACGATCAGAAAAAGGGTGCAACTGTGTACGGTTGTGACAACAATACTTTGCACCCTTTTGGGAGGGTGCAAGGGTGCGAGTTATAGACACCGAAATGCACCCTTAACGGTGCCATTTTTTTTTACATTGTGCTTTAGAAAGTAATAGTACCGTGCAGCTTTCTATAGTAGTCTATCCTGCGGTGATTTTTAGAACTAGTGTACTACATAACTTTACCGAAAGTGCAGAGCGCCATTTTCCCGTCCAAAACAGCCTTAGTGGCTGCCTGGTTCCGTTTTCAAAAATTCGAGGGACATTTAAGCTCCGCCTGAAGAGTATGACTCTATAGCGTTAATGAGTCCCTTCAACGGGCTGGTGTCCTCTTTGCATATCTCCCCCAGACGCAGCCACTGTCGGACAAGACACACAAGGCCTCCCTTTAACCAAGCTGAACTGACGTACCTCAGTATAGTCTGGGGGTAGTAACTATCCTAATTTCCGTTTCGGCGCAATTGACTTACTTTACATTCTTGCATGTCATAACGACGTTTAAGTCATGTTGCGACCTCATAAGCACATTCATCTCATGTTTTAGTCATTTTTTTTTTCACTCCACAGCTCCATGTGTGACGTAACGACCCTCTAGACCAATCCGGATTTTTTCGACATGCCAACGCCAACTACGATGCCATATTCTCCGCTTAACGAGACCCTTAACGTTGGCGCGTTAAAACACGTGCGACTGCCAGCTGGCCCGCGGATCGTTTTCTCCCTGCTAGCGCCTCCAGTCTCTCCGTAGCGTTGCCCGCATCATTGACGTTCACAACCGTTACTGGCACTAGCAGCGTTGCGCGGCGAATGGCTAACGACTCATTCCTTCAACGGAATTTACACGGCGTCAACCCGCTAGTTTCCTGGACATCTCCCAGGGAGCTTCGCGCTTTTGGAGCTCCTGTAGAGACTGACGAACGGAGCCTCTTGCATGCTTCATTTTTCGCCCTTGGCGGCCGTTGCAGGTGTGGTTACCGACGGACGAATGCAGAGTGGCGTCTGTCATAGGCCAAACGTTAGGTGTCATTATTCTTTTTGTGCAGATATGTTTTTTTTATCACGATGGTTTGTTTTTAATGACGCATGGTGAACTCAGCCGAAGACCGCCACGGCTGACACGTTTTTGGTCCGCGTGATCTGTGGCTAAACACTCAGTTTTCCAAAGCATTTCAACCCAGGGAAGCCCAGCACCAAGCAGGCCAAGGGGAAAGCTTGCACAGCAACTGGAAAAAAGGTCGTTAACCGGCGGCACCGACATTTTGTTGTAATTTAGCTCTTGACCTACCTTATATCTTACAGAAGACAACGACAAATTGCCAGCTGTTTCTCACCTTCTTTTCACCTCGACGTGTCTCGTACGAAGTTCTCCTATGGACGTCCAAAACGTTAGAAGTCTGCGAGCCTGAGACTGCTCCAGCCTTCTTCTGAACGTGCACCCGAAGAGCAGAAATAAAGAAAAGAAAATAGCAGGATAGGAAAGAAAAGAAAGAAAAGGGGAAAAAATATATGCGAGGCATGTGACGCTCACGAAAGTGCTCTAATTGTCCAGACTTAAGCGAAATAAACGATCACAATCCGCTCCTGAGCTGAGGAAGGGAAGCGACTTGCGTTCTATACGCGCTAGATCTAACGGAGCCTCCAACTTGTGTACCGTGAGGTGAGTGGGGAGAGAAGGATGGAGATGGGCTAAGTCCGGGGGGGGGGGGGGGGGGGACGATCGACGGCCATTTATCGGCGTGAACCGTTTTCGCCGCCTCTCTCCCTCTTTTAGCGCTGAGAGGAAAAAAAAGTGCGCGCTCTGTTCGGAGCACTGTACTGCTCCGTTCGTACATGCGCATATACGGGGCGGGGCGCCCCGTTTTCCTAATTAATGGTATCGGCTCACTTATCCCCTTGCCTATACCTTTCCTCCTCTCCTCGTCGACCGTCACTGTTTGCACTTCGGATGAAGCACTTGCTCGGCGGAATGTGATTTAATAAAGCTGAGTGCGAGAGATAGCTAGCTGCGCGAGAAAGAACAAGCCCAAAGCTAAAAAAAAAAAATCTAATGGAGCGACGAGAAACCGAGGAGCTGACAAATGGCCGGCGTGCTTTGAGGGACGAGGAGGAGGGTGGTTTCATTTCCCCGGGGTGAATGCAGAACTTGTCTCCGGGATCGCGCAAAAATGCGTGCAGGTTGTGAAACTGCCTGACCCCCCCCCCCCCCCCCTTGCTCAGCGAACTTTTATTTGCTCATTCTGGCTTTCTGGCACCGCGAACTATATATTCCATGACTTCCACGATCGTGCTTTTTCCTCTCCCAGTCGAGCAGTTCCGATCCTACACAGCTGCTGCGCGCGCCTCGGGGCCGGGATTAACTGAAGAGCAGGCACGTTTTCTCAATTTTCGCCCTGGCTTCCCGGGTGAACATCCATTCCCGACAGGAGATTTCCGTTGGGCATCCACTACGTCTAGCAAACGGTGAGGTTGCGTCAGCCAAAGAACGGGATGTCGTCTCTAAAGGTGCACGTTGCTACCATGAAAAAAGAAAAAGTGCGTCTGTAGTTCATCAGGAGGCAAAAAAAAAATTACTACCTTCCATTTTCGAGGCGAGGGATTATTGGCCGACCCAGAATCCTTTCAAAGTCTGCCATTAGGCTTCGGCAAAGGCGAGTTAAATTTAAATGATCCATCAGATGTTGTGGCCTTGGCGACTTTTATGCGTTTTCTTGCTGAACGTATGAGCTTGTGCGTCACATGTGTGTGTGCGTGTGTGCGCTGATCCGCTGTTATGTTTCACGTGATCACTGATCACGGCCAAATCTCACCTGTTTTCTTTCATTGGGGTGTGCTGCCCTTTAGTGCATTGACCGGCATTGAACAAAGCAAAACCTGCAAGAAAGCACGCTGCTGCGAGCAACAGATCCGCGAATATGTGTCTACCTCGCACCGCTGACGGCCACTCGGAGGGAAGCGGGCCAAGAAGCCCAGTAGTGTGAAACGCTGCGCTTGTCGGCATCGCATAGTCCGGCGTGGCAAATAAGACTGAAAAGGAAGTGGCGCTCACGCATCTTTTGCTTGCTTTGTTTCCAAAGATAAAATGCTTAAGAGGAGCGAATGCCCAGTGGAAGGTAGAGGTCGGAGTTGGAGCGCTAACGGTACAAAGACAGGACGGGGGTGGCAGCGTGCAGGTGAAGGCTGCGAAGAAACCTTGGAACGGTGCGCGGGCCAACGTGTAACCGGCCTTGCGCAGGCCGGCCAAGTCTCTACAGCCTCGAGCCTCTCAGAGCTCTCGCCCGTCCGCCTTTGTGAGGTTTTCGCCTCGGCATGCCCCAAAGAAGCACGCTCGAGAGACCGCCTCTGGCGGCGACGTCGCGAAGCGTTTTGCCTACGCGACCGAGCAAAAATTGAAGGCAACTGCGAACAAAAGGTCGAGATGCGAGGAGGCTAACAGAGAGCAGGCCAACGCGCACACCGTGGTGCTGCGCAACACCAGGAGCAGCCGGCAACCATGGTCCGCACCTGGGTCGAATAGCAGGAGGAAGACGCGAGGACAAAAAAAAATAGGCAAAAAAACAACAACAAGAGGAGAGTAGAGGCGCTTCGCGCCGGCACGATGGACGTTTGAAATTTGAGCGCATCGTGGGATCCCGCCGGGGCACCGCTGCAACCTTGGCCGACCGCGGCTTGTTTTTCCTGCATGCTCGTTTCCGGCTGCGCGCTTTGCTCGCCGGCGGCGTCAGCCAATCTTTCGTCGTCGGCCCTTTTATTGACTGGACCTGTTGGCGTGCCTCGCCGCGCGCTTTTTGGTGCACGCTTTCTTTGTTTCTTGCTTCGCATTTTGCGCCGCGCTTCGTTTTCCGCGCGTATTTTCTTTCTCTCTCTCTTCCCTGCATGACTTTCTCGCGAGCGCGTGTTGCGGTGCAAGAGCTTTCACTATCACGCCGCCCGTGCTCACCCGGCCGGTATATTTGATTTGGAGGCGATAAAAACGAACCACATGGCGAGTGAGCGAGATCCAGGTGGGGGAGGGGGAGGAGCGCATGAAATAAGGCCTACTGTGCCAGCGGGAGAGTTAGTGGCGCTGAAGGCGCTTTCATCTTCGCTTATCATCTCGGGCATATTTTCTTCCCCTTCCATGTCGCCGCCGTCATTGTTGTTGTTGGACTGGGTTTACCTTCAGAAGCGAGCAACTCCCCGCGCGTGGAGGTGGAGTGACTACCGAGCGGGAGCGGCGGCTTGAAAGTTGGCTATCCACACCTTGATGCCGCAGAAGTCGCCAGACCCGGCGATTGAAGTGTGCCTTCTTTCTCCCCGCTTCGTTTATACTGGGTGCTTCACCGAAGGCGTTCAGCAATTTTTAAATATAGGCTTTTCGAGTTAGAAGAGCGCTTTTTTCGGCATAGCATTGTCGGCAGTGTAGCGCATCAGTAGGAAGCTAAGACGTGCTAAACTAGTAGGCTGGTGAACTAATATTGAATAGTTAGCTTTTTAACTATTACTGCCAGTCTCTTTATTTATTGGGAGGCACGTAGCCCACCTTATGTAATATCCATCTCACTTTTTATAATTTCGTAAACGCAGTTACCCTCGCTTCTGTGGTCCAACAAATTTTGGTTATGTGCACTGCAGGGGTTGCTTTGCCTCCAAGTTTCTCGAATGGTTATGTATTTCGGCGCTGTGTAGCCAAAATTTGTTGGGCCTGCTACATAGCACTTCTTAGTTACATTCCGATGCGCTACACCGCTCACAATGCTATGCTAAAAAAAAGCCGCTTCTTGCTCATAAAGCCAATTTTTAAAAACTGCAGAACATCTTAGGTTTTACACGTGGTATGCGTGTGTATTTGTTCGCAACCATCCGCTGCTCTTTCTAACATCGTTATTCATTACGGAGTGGGGACGAGTATATTGGCAAGAGAACTAAGAGCGGTATTGTCAGTTTATTCCTAAAGTCCACAGGCTGCTGCACAGGAGGGTGTACTACGAAAAGTACACAAAGGCAAGGGAATTTGCGAAGAATTCGGGTGGCTGAAACTGCACATACTGTTCATGTTGCTTAACTGCAGACAAGCAGACATACGAAAGAACGAACCAACGAACAAGGACCGAGAAGAAATGCAATGAGTTTAAGCAAAAGTAACTTGTATAACCCGTATATGCAGGAGTTCCAGTTGAGGATTTATCCAGTTTTGTTTTTCCTTCCCTCAATTTGGGAGGCCGGTCCGTTGCGCAAGACAAGTCACGTGTGCGACTGCCAAATGGCATTGCGCATAAAGACCATTTATTGCTGTTCATTGTCTACTTCCGCGTGGGGCACAATTCATGCTCAGTTATTCTGGATGTTTGAAACACCATACATACGCAAAAAAAAAAGTTTTGTGAAAGGATTTGCTTTCAGCCACGTCATACACTGTCATGGCTGGCCGCGAGCGCTTTTATATCCACAATCTGATCTGCGATGTTAACGTGCCCTCCCTGCCATCTTGCACCCTCCTTCGGCATTTTGTCCGGCAGTGAGAGAGAGAGAGGGAGAGAGAGAAAAAGGGAAAGAGATGCTTTAATGGCAAGAATTACGGAAGGATAGGGACATTCATCTGGCCTTTGCTATTACACATTGATGAAGGGAAGAGGAAGTCGCAGGGGCGAAGAGTGAAATGCGATGATGCCAGATAGAGGCAGCACTGTAATAATATGTGCGAAGCTTGAGTGTTGGCGCGCACGAAAGCCTTGGCATGTTGTGCGCAAATTTTCCTGAATAGTTATGAGAAAGTGAGAACAAATAGCTTTTTGCTCGTTCACTTGATGCATGCTCCCTAGCGTTCAGTTAAAAACACAGGCGTTAGAACTCCAGCTGGGCAGGTTAAACGACCGTTTCTGACCTTTTCTTTCATTCGAGAGAAGCATGGACAGACGTCATCAGCAAAGCGGCTCTACGCTATTGAAGGGGCTGCTTTCAGATTTCTTAAGTCCAGTCGTAGAACACACGCGGATTTCGGTTGGTGCTTTCCTTTTGTTTTTGAAAATATTTATACCCGATATAATGTTAGCGTTTTTTTTAGCTGCCCCTGCTTCTTTTTTTATGTCACGCAATTTCCGTTCAATAATCCATAAAAATTTACTATTGCAGAGACGCCGTCGGGAAACATGGAAACAAGTTTTATTTCATCATCATCATCATCATCATCATCATCATCATCAGCCTTACTAAACCCACTGCAGGGCAAAGGCCTCTCCCATGTCTCTCCAATTAACCCTGTCCTTTGCCTGCAAACATCCTAATCTCATCCGCCCACCTAACCTTCTGCCGCCCCCTGCTACGCTTACTTTCTCTTGGAATCCACTCCGTTACCCTTAAGGACCAGCGGTTGTCTTGCCTTCGCAGTACATGCCCTGCCCAAGCCCATTTCTTTATTTAGCCAGTAAGCTTTATTTAGCCGCTAACTAATCAGTCAGCGAATAAGTATCGCAGGCACGTGCGCATGACGATGATTTCTTCTCCTCGTACAGCATGTATACATCACGGGATGTGAACTCATTATAGATGTGTTCATATTAGGCGCAACTTCTTTCTGTGCGCCGCTGGTACACATGCAAATTAGGTCTTCGCGCACTTCGGCACTTTTCGCCTTTGTCAAGGGCTTTGCGTTCGTTTTATCCTATTTTTATGTTTTTAAGTGTCTTGAGGTGGCTTTATCAGAATGAATTCTTTTTTTCTTTCGCATTTGCATCGAAACATGTAAAATATATAAAAGGTAAATCGAATAGTCACTGAGAGCAGCAGTTCATTTCGACGCAGCGCGTGCGATTTTAAAAGTGACTGAATATATACATTTTTATTCACAAATGCAGTCCTTTGCAATGCAGTTGCTGGAGCTTCCATAAGGAGATGCCAATCTTTACAAGCCTTCGTCCCTTTGAGACATAAATCTTTCCGTCTTCCTCGGACAATCAATATTTTCGGTAACGAACGTGCTAAAGCAAAGCTCGAGTTATGTATTCCGGACGCTGCGAAGCAAGCCTATTGTTACTTCGAGATGTGGGGAAAGCAAAAAATTATTCAGAAAAATCCCGCGAAGGATTCACAGGTCTCACAAGTCGGGCGGTGTTATTAGTTTGACTGATTCAATGCTTGCCGTAGAAGAAATAACTTACGCCGAAATAAAACGCTGACGAGACCAGCGCCGTCGCCTGCAGGATTCCTCGCCCCTATTTATGCGACGGGCTCATATACCGCGTGGGTAGCGAAACTCGCCGGCCGTGACACAAAAAGTGTGACGTGCTGTACTACTTTCCATGCCATGTTGCCGCGCTACATTTGGATATTTCCCAATTATAATTAGTTCTTTAAGCCTGATTATGCCTGACTACTCATCAGTTCCGGAAATTTCAGCCGGTTCTCGGCACCACCAGAGCCTTGGCGACCAGTCCGTAATTTAGGAGGACGTCAGTGTCAGCGGCATTTCTTTTACAGCGCTGATCAGAAAGAGCCCTCTTTCTTTGAAGACAACATGACTGCGTCTGTACAGGACCCAATTACTGTTCAAAAAGAATGATTTCTTGTTATAGTTTGACTTGTATCTTTTCACTTGCGTCAGGGCTATTAAACGCGAAATCAACGCTATTGAAACTTCAGTGCTCAGTCTGATTTGTACTAGTGCTCGCACAATTTTGAAGCCTCCACCGATGGATTTGTCGTCAGCCTTACCACTTAATCAAGAAAAATTTGCGCAAACCAAGACGGGACACGAGGCAGTAACACGCACACACACACACGAGAGCAAATTATGTCGCTTCACCAACGAACCCAAGAATCTGCACTACTAAGCCTTACCACTTCAACGACTAGCGGCTTATACTGAACGACGTGCGGTGCAATAGAGTTTGCAATCTGAACTACATCTGACTTCTTTTGCAGCGCAGCTGTTAAGCGCCCTTTCCTTGGGTTGGGCGTCAGTGTCGTCGTAGGTCGTCGGCTACAACGGCAGAGCAGGCGCAGGATGGTGACTGTCCGGTAACCATCCTTAGGTGGTTACCGTGGAAGGAGGAATGTGGCACTCTCCGTTTGTGGCGGCTGGTGCGATACACGCCGTCCGAGGAGAGAGAGAGAGAGAAAAAAAACTTTTATTATGAGCAAAAGTAAGGAGGGAGACTCCCAGCGGGAGGTTCAGCGGTGGTCTGGAGAACAGTGGCCGAAGAAAGAGCACGTATGAAAAAAAAAAAGGAGTGCCCTATATATCTGTACATGTACACATGCCTCTCAAATTATTTACCTGAATATATAGTTAAATTAAATTGCATCTAAGCTGTCGCTGAATCTCGCGTTACACAGTGGTAACCGTCCTGTGAGTTTTTAATCTGAAAAACACCGCTGTGTCGAGCGCATCTTAGAAGCAGAATAGTCTGTTTGGCGAGATGGTTCATACTTCGCGTCCTTACCGCTGTGTGTTCTTTCGTCCACGTTTCTGTTCGCGCTGCATCTAGCTCTATCATGCATTTCAGAACCACGCCTTTATGACTCGGCAGGTATCGTATAGCGGCTGTGCGCCAAGTAGCACGGGAATTTAAGTGACTTCGGCCCAGCGTTTTTACTATCCGAGGGTTAACGATGTGCCCAGCTCCCTTGTTGGTGATAGATACCACTCAAAGCAAGGCTAACGTAGGCTGGGTCAGCATTTTTTTTTGCCTTGTTAGTATCTCAAACAAAACAAATGTCAAGCATTCAGAACATTGCCCATATGCCATATATCTAACCATTGCTACTAATGTCAGTCAGCAGCCGTACCAAGGTGCCATGCCATGCCAGGGCATACACGCAATGCCATAAAGTGGTTGTTTTCGGAGTCTACCGGTTTGGGTTCATCGAAGCATTGAAGCATGTCGCACCACATTTGTAATCGAGGTCGTGAGATTTCTGATTTTATGACTTAAATAGCGTTCACAATGCGATATCTGACATCGGCGCTACTTGGTCCCTTCGTCCTGTTCATTACGAGTAAAAAAGAAGTCACAAGAGAAGCAAACGCAACGGAAGCACCTCGACCATCAAGTTTGGTTCAGCAGCACACATTGAGACTGCGGACGACGATTAAATTTGTTGTGCTCATGCCGTCATAATTCGATCAGCCCGTCACTACAGCGTTGCAGGCGTTTGGATAGCTTGCCGTGCAACCAGAGCTCATTGTCTTAAGACAGCCTTTGCGGTCTGGCGCAGCTCAAGACAAGACGAAGTCTGCCACTGCGCTCATTAGCTGGTTATAAAGGTTCGCCGCTGACTGAAACGAACATCGCTGTTGGAATCTGTGGCCACTGGCTGGAACTCAGCTGAGAGCTTGAAGGGCGGGCATGCCTTCTTTTAACATTTCTGCAGGACACTGATCTTGTCTCTAAATGGTGACAGCAGGAACGGACTATGGTCTACTGTGATTGAATGCGTGCGTAGATGGTGTCTTCTGGAGTGGACCATGTTATACTGCGAGTGAATGTGTGCATGGATGGTGGCACTGCAATGGACTATGTTCTATTGTGAGTGAATATGTGCATAGATGGTGACTTCTGGAGTGGAATTTGTTCTTCTGTGAGTGAATTTGCATAGATGGTGACTGCGAGAGTGGAATATGTACTATTATAGGAGACTGTGCGCATAGCGGGGCAGATCCGACAGGTTTTAGGTCGTTATTAACATATAAGTGACGCTACGGTGGAGCAATTTCCGGCAGAATAAGCAAGGCTAATCCCACCTGTAGCATACAACAACTCAACTCAACTCAACGGAACCGACAAATAAAAAACACAACAAAAGCGTACCCACGCAAGGATGGGCGCACACAAGCGCACACCTGTGCATGCACGTGAGACTTTCTCTCTCGCATTTGCTGATCTGATACCCTTGAAATGAAACGCTTGACATTCGGTTTGTAGTAAATTTATCAATAAGAAAATATGGCAACTTTCCCTGCGACGCATGTCTATTATGTCATTTTGTCTACTCAGAACACAGCGCACGAAAGAGATCATCTGCGCTTATTCTCGTATAAAGGAACAAGATAAAATGATAAGAAAACGCGATGCCTGTATCAATGTGTCTGAAAAACATTGCAGCCATGTCCACAACTTCTGGAGAAGACGAAGGCTTGTACCTTTCCTCTCCTCTTAATTTTTCCCTCTTCCAACATCACCCGTCGCGTTGGCTCAGTGGCTATGGCAATAGGGATTCCACCCATCATCTCCAAGATCTCTATATCTTGGTATCGATAAACATTTTCTCCCCTCTTCGCCTTCATACGGCAGACTACATATTCTTCATGCATTCTGTCGAGACTGTTTTCTTCTTCGTCCACCATTTCTCGTTACTCGTAATTTTCTTCCGAGCCCACCTACATAACATCGCATTTTGTATTTCACGCCGATCTCAGCCAATAAAATTGTGCGACGCCAACCTATGTGGCATTAGCATCAAGGCCAATTCGTGTTGGATTGTATACAGTTAAGGACAGCTCTTTGAATGAGGTAACATTAGTAGGGCCATTATGGGCAAAACCCGGCATCGTTAGCGGTTTGACCACTCGGTGTAAGAGAGTGAAAAAGTGAAAAGGAAAGGCGCAGTGACTCTCTCACTTTTCGGTGGACACCTCAACCGCCTCGGGAGGGAAGGGAAGGAATAGGAAATGAAAGACGGAATGTAAGGCTGCGTTTTTATGGAGGAAAAATGCTAAGGCGCCCGTGTGCTGTGCGATGTCAGTGCACGTTAAAGATCCCCAGGTGGTCGAAATTATTCCGGAGCCCTCCACTACGGCACCTCTCTCTTCCTTTCTTCTTTCACTCCCTCCTTTATCCCTTCCCTTACGGCGCGGTTCAGGTGTCCAACGATATATGAGACAGATACTGCGCCATTTCCTTTCCCCCAAAACCAATTATTATTATATTAAATGAATATCGGTTTTGGGGCTAGGAAAGGCGCAATGGCGGTCTCACTTCTCCGTGAACAATTCAACCGAATACTATGCAAAAGCACCGAAGTTTGGGCCAGTTGGTAATGATCCATCTTGAGAAAACGAAGCAGCACGAAAAAACGGGGACGAAAAAGACACACCTGTCGTCCTGTCGTATGTGTGTCTTTTTCGTCCCCGTTTTTTCGTGCTGCTTCGTTTTCTCAAGATGGAAAAAATTCAACCGAGCCGTGCGGGAAGGGATGAAGGATGGAATGAAAGATGGAAGAGAGGAAAGCGCCTTTGTAGAGCCTAAGAGAGTGAGAATGAAGGAAAGATGCTGATAAAAGGGAAAGGAAGGTCCAGTTTTAATGCGCTATCACTAGTATGGTCATTATGGAAAAAACCCGACGTCTTTGGTGGTTTGACGCCTTCGGTGCAAAGGCAGTGATAAGCTCACAACCACCTCCGAAAAGGAAAATCGATGGCTGCTGGCTGGACAGCTGATTTGAATTAACTTAACTGCAGGAAAATAAATGAATTGTCTAATTGGAACTTTATTTGTCGTTGGTGTGAGCGAATTCAGTTCGTCAACGCACACTGGGTTAGGTCATACAAGACAGGTAACAACTGACCACACATGAGCGTATTGTTAGAAGCATATTTTCCATCAGCGACCACTTGAGCCTTTGAGCTTAATCGAAGCATTTCCAGTGCACTGATTTGCGCACGGCACAGGTTCCTCCCACCGCGATGCCTGCCTTTCACTGAGCACGTTAAAAAGAGATGTCAGGGACATTGTGTCAAGCAGGGAGACACAACCTCAATATCCGTAGGCATTCAAAGCACGTGTACGAGATACATCCAGACTGTTAAATTGTGAAGGTTAGCTGTAAGGATTAACGAGGGATAGTACCAAGCGGCCTCACATTTGATAACGATGTCGCTCCGCTGTGCAAACCATGGGATTGATTACAGTCAGTGGTTGCTAAACTGTACATATAAAGTGCCACGGTGGGCTCAAAAACAATTTGAATAAAATTAAGCTAAAGTTCAACGGTTATGTTGAAGAGCAACTCGAATTAATTAGGGAGCAGATCTAATAGACCAGGTAGCCAAAGAAGGTCTAGGCCATGGCAGCGAAATCAGCAGAAGACTGGATTTTAGGGCATTAATGAGCATTAAGAACAGTAGTTTGTTGATACCTTTGAAAAAAAAAGGAAAGTATGCAGCTGATGTATCTCGGCAGTACTCAATTAAGGGGCCGGAACGTGAAGGATAACAAAAAGGCTAGAAATCAGGATAAGAACAGCGCAGCGAGTGAAGAAAAAGAATGCAGTTAGGATTAAAGAACAAGCTTGTGTTAATAATAGACATAATGATAATGATGCCTATGGCATATAATGCACAGAACTGACGACCGGCCGTTTGTTCGGTGACTGAGAAAATTCGATGAGAAAGGAAACGTAATCGACGGCGGCAGAGTGTGAGATGGAGTGACGGGCTTGTTGAAAAATTTGCTGTAGTCACGTACAACTCAAGAACGAAGCGGTAAATGCCCCTAAAAGGAGGCCCTCCAGCCAACGGCGTAGACCGATTTTCCTGTTGCCTCGGTTAATCCGACTAAGGCGTGGTTAATTCCCTTTGAGCCACCACTCCCTGCGATTCACGCTAGCACGTCTAAAGGGATTAACCTCGACGTCGTGAGATTCGGTCGACGCCATTGGCTGACGGGCCGCCTTTGAGGGAGCGTCTACCATTTCGTTTTTAAGTTTTACCCGACTATAGCGTAGATTGGCTAAGGCCGGAACACGACGTGGGCAGCTGTATACCACGCGTTTCAGGGAAGCCCGCTACTGAGTTTTACAAATAGGCTTTTTTAGGTGAAAAGATGGCTTTTTTGGGCAAAGTAAACCTTGTGCTAGCGGATTTCAGACCAGTAAGCCAGATAAGTCAATCCCAATAGTTAACTTTTAACTGTTACAGACAGGCACCTGGCTGCATTTACAGATAGTTGCTGACCATTAGTAATAGATGATGATGGTGGTCGGAATAAAAATCTGAACAATGTAGCTGCCAAGTCGCAGGAAAAGCGACTGGAAATTCGTATTCCCTTTTATTAAGTGAACAGTCGGCGGCAGAAGTTTACGGGATGCGTGTGCGCCGGAACAAATTTAGCACAGCACTGCCTCGCGACCCAGTCACCTGGTATCGATGTCATCGGATGAAATATGCATGTCCGCTCACTACTGCCGGCACATCAGATGATTGGCCTGCATGATGGCGCAAAAACTTTTTTTTTTCGCTCGCCCGCGTCCTGTAATTTTTTCAGAACAATTTTACAGTTGTGGCCTGCATGGAGCAGATGCAGTGACAGAAAAAGCCTCCGAAGGCCGCAAATCGTTCTCTAAGCCAGACTTAAACCGAAAACCATCGTTTTTAATTTCATTTCCTGTCGGAGAGGGGCAAATTTATAATGTTCAGGTTCAACTCTGGTTTCAGCAAAAGTAACGTTTTTACTTTGATTTTGGTTCGGCTCCAATTCGATGCCCGTGTTTGTTCGCCTCCATTTATCCCCGCTCGGGGGGGAATGTGGACGCGCGCGGTTCACTGGAGTAGGGGCATATGTAAAATCGATGAAAATAAACTCCGGTATGATAGAACGAATCTACATAACGATGAAATAAGCGATAATATAGATGCGAATGGGAGCAAGGTGCGCATGTATAAAGTCAAGGTTCTGTTCTGTTCCCTCTCAGAAAAAAGCTTCAGTACAGGAAAGGAGGCAAGGGAAAGGGGAGCACGGCACGCATTCGTTTTGATTCTGATGAAAAGATGTAAGAAAGCAGGTAGCTCTTGAGATGTGTAATAACTTGCGCTAACTAGCTACATCAATAACTAGTCCCTAATCCGCCAAATCATCATCATCAGCCAAACTACGCACACTGTAGGACAAAGGCCACTCCCAAATTCAGCCAGTTAACCTTGTCCTCTGCCAGCTGCGGCCACCGCATCCCCGCAAACTTCCTATTCTCATGCGTTCGCCTGACTGCCTGCCGCTTCCTGCTACGCTTGCCTTCTCTTGTAATCTACTCCGTTACCCTTAGCAACGACCATCGGTTATCTCGACTTCGCATAACATACCCTGCCCATGCTCATTTCTTCTTCGTTTCTACTAGGTTGTCATTAAATCGCGTTTGTTCCATGACCCAATTTGCCCTCTTCATCTCTCTTGACATTATACCTATCATTTCCCTTTCCATAGCTGGCTGCGTTGTCTTAAATATAAGTTCAACCATTTTTCTAAACCTCCACGCTTATGCCCCATAAGTTAGTACCGGTAAGGTGCAGCTGTTATTGTGGGATACTGATAAAGTGCTGTCCATCACTTGAGAGTGCCTGCCAAATGCACTCCACTTCATTCTCATCCTCCTAGCTACGCCACTCTCGTAATCCAGATCTGTGGCCACTATCCTGCACTAAGTAGACGTATTCCCTTACGGCTTCCAACGCTTCGCTGCCTATCGTAGACTGCGGTTTCCTTCTGAAACTGTTGAGAGCGAATTTAGTTTTCTGCGTATTAAATTTTAAAATCATATAAGGTTAAGTCTTCAAAGAGAGTCAAGCGTGTACAGAGATCATTGGACAACACGAAGGAAGAAAAAAAGAGTAGTTGCACACTACGGTAGAAAACACGCGCTGACAAGGAGCTGCCACACAGACCCGTCAGGTTCAAGTGCAGC
The DNA here is from genome assembly GCF_052857255.1 of Amblyomma americanum. Taxonomy (NCBI): domain Eukaryota; kingdom Metazoa; phylum Arthropoda; class Arachnida; order Ixodida; family Ixodidae; genus Amblyomma; species Amblyomma americanum. The sequence goes on from NC_135497.1 coordinate 271,785,704, forward strand.
TGACCTCTTTCACCAGACGCTGTAGACAGAACCCCAGATATTTTCTTTTTTTGTTGCTTTTGACAGCGCCGAATATTCTGAGAACAGTGCTGTACCTCTGCGGGTGCCAATCTTCTCTGGCACATATTACTTGCCTAGCATAAGAGTTCTGTTCTTGCTTAACACAGTTCCCGCTAGCGACTTTCTGACGTGTTTTCCAGGTAGGATTGGAACACCCGGCACAGCAACTGCGCCCACGCTTGTATTGCCTCTTCTAGTAATAAACACTTCTCCTGCTGGCTTACAGTGCACAGGCCTGCCTTTCTTTCTGGCTTACACCTTTCTTTTATTTTGCGAGCTATCTCGCCGTTTCTTCAGCGGACACCAGGTATTCACTTCGCGCTCCCTTTCCATCCCTCTTCCCGTGTCTTCATTACGAAGTGCTCCGTCTCTTCACTCTCTCTCTCTCTCTCTCGGTCCCCTGCCTTCCCAGGTCAACCCCCGCGAGGGGTCGTGCAATGAAGGACGGCGCGAGGATGACACACAGACACGGGTGGCGTCTGTCAGTGACACCTGTACGAGTATATGGCGGCGAATTCGGGCGGAGGGGTGGCGTCGATGCCACTCCTCGGCACACAGTTGACGCACGTGATAGCATCCAGCACACAGCATTCTTCGTAGAGTGCGTATATCAGACATTCGCCGGTGCGCAATATTCTGTTCTGAGCGTGGGCGCAAATACGAGCGTATTTGTGAAAACGCGTAAGAGTACAATTAAAACCCGAAGATTACAAGATTAGCGCTCTATTTTTGAACTTGTAAGACAGTGGTTCTAATCCGTTATTTACCGATTCTATCTGTCTTTTTTTACAAAAAAACGAAGCAAGGACAGCCCGCAAATTATACATCATTTACCCATGTGAGTGTTTCTTTTTAGGATGCATCCTTTTATGCAGCGGTCGAATTTCGATGGAGGCGAAATGCTAGATGCCCGTGTGCTGTGCGATGCCAGTGCACATTAAGGAACCCCAGGTGGTCGAAATTCCCGAAGCCCTTCACAACGGCGTCCCTCATAGCCTGAGTCTCTTTGGGACGTTGAACTCTCATAAACCATAAACCATAGATGCCGTCGAGCCGACACCATCTTTTACACCACTCGAAGTCATTTGTTCTCTCGTCTTTTTCATTTTTTCTCTCTGAGCCCACAATTACCTGCACGCAAATCATTTCCAGTTCCTCTTGGGATGTGCGCTACTTTATAGATTGCATCCTGAGATCTTTTGGAAACAAATTTGTCGTTCAAAAAGCTTCTAGACAAGGTGAGAGGTGAAACCGGAAGTTCATGCACTATACCGCCGCGCATGCGCAGACCACAAAATTACGCGTCGGCGAATGTCAGGTAGTACGTAGGTGGTAACGCTAGCGCGCGTCAAGCCTTATTTGTGCTTGCGGGAGCCCCTCACCCCGACCGCGACGGGTGGAGGGCACGGGCTATTGGTATACAGGCCGGAACCGGGTATGCGTAGTATGCAGGCGCCCACGTGTTGTCGGTCGTTCGAAGCGCGACACTTGTGTGGAGTGCAATATATCATGCGTGTTGGACGAGGTGTGCTCTCCTATTGGTTGTAAGGGGGACGTGCTTGCCGCGGTATAGGCGCGTAGCGAACGGCGTCCACGTGCATTGGTGATAGATTTATTTATTTATTTATTTATTTATTTATTTATTTATTTATTTATTTATTTATTTATTTATTTATTTATTTAGAAATACTGCCAATCCCAATCGGTATCATCGCAGGAAGGGCGAAAACAGGATTCAACAAAACAAGTACATAAAACACAGCGTTGCAACTATATGTGAACAGAGGCTGTTAGGTTAATAGCAATAATAATACTCGGTGAGAAATAACATGAAAGAAACAATAAAGGAAAAAGAAATACGAACAGCATGATGCATTACACACTAGAAAGAACAATTTTCATTACTTAAGATGGAGCACTGGAGCTGACGAAATGGTGTTCATATTGCACATTGTAGAGCTAGTAGGTGCGCTTCATATGTCTCTAAAAAATTTTCTAAAGATGAACTGGTCACACTTGATGGCAGGTTATTCTATTCTATAATGGCTAACGGAAAAAAAAACGAATGTCTAAAACAGACTGTGTTGAATCGATTTTCTTCCAGTGTTTGTGAGTGCTTATGTCTCGTTGTTCTTGTTTCTGATTTTGAAATATACCTTGTAATATCTATGTTCACCATGCTGTGAATAATTTGATAAAGTAGTTTCTGTCGTGCAAGCCTGGCGCGGTTTTGTAACGTGAGTATTCCAGCGATGTTTATCAGTTTTGCAGGCGATTCAGTTTGTCTGTATTTCTTGAAGATAAATCTTACAACTTTGCTTTGAACTCCCTCTAGTTTCTTTATTAGTTTATCTGTACACGGAAACCAGGCTATATTCGCATATTAAATTACAGCTAGGTCTCACAAAAGTATTATAGGAAAGTAATTTAATGTCTGACGGCGCGTCTGGGAGGCGCCTCTTGAGAAAGAAAAGTCGTTTCAGTGCAGATGACATAATGAAGTTCACGTGCGAGTCCCATTTAAGATGAAATGATAAAATTAAACCAAGGTATTTATGCAGTGTAACTGCTGGAAGCGGGATATAGTTTAGTGTCTATGAAAATTCAGATACGTTATGTTTCCTATTAGTTCGCAAGGTGGCTGATTTTTTCGATATTAATACTCATTTGCCATGTAGCGCACCAATCAGATACCGACTGTAATGCATTTTTAAGTGTTTTTATGGTCATCTGGAGAATTAATTTCATGGTAAAGTATGCAATCGTCAGCAAAAAGCCTCATTTTAATAGGAATGATAGCAGATAAATCATTGATGACGATTATGAATAAAATAGGCGAGAGAACACTGCCCTGAGGCACACCGGACGTAACTTCAGTTATGTTGGACTTTTCATGGCTAAATTCTACAAAGTGTGATCGGTTGGTTGATCTAGTATAAATTCCAACTTTAAAATTAGTTTTTTTATGGGATACGCGATCGAAGTCTAGTAAAATGAGGTCAATTTACTTTTGATGGTCGATGCTTAGTGAAACGTCACATATAAGTACGTCAAGCTGAGTGACGGTAGATAGTTTTTTTTGCAAAATCCGTGCTGAAACGGCGATAGAATTTGTTTACATTCAAGGAAGGATGTTATATTGAGACTCTCTCTGCGGCTCCTTCTTGTCCGCCTCCTCCCCAATTCTCGGTGCCTCCTTTAGGTGTCAGCATTGCCCCGCAACTCTCTGTTCAGGAGAGAGACGAGCTCCTCGCTCTGCTCGGTGAGTTCCACGACTGCTTTTCAACGTCAGCCGGGGTTCGCCAGACGCCAATAGCAAAACACAGAACAATTACCGACGACGATGTCCATCCTGTTCGTCAGTCACCTTATCGGGTTTCGTTAAAATAACGTGAAACGATACAACATCAAGTGCGCTAAATGTTGGCCGATGACAATACCCAACCATCTCACAGCCCTTGGGCTGCTCCGGTGTTGCTGGTGAAGAAAAAAGACGGCACCCTTCGCTTCTGTGTTGACTACCGGCGCCTCAACAGAGTCACGAAGAAAGACGTATATCCACTTCCGCGCATCGATGACGCGCTTGACCGCCTGCGCCATGCCCGTTACTTTTCATCCATCGGCCTTAAAAGTGGGTATTGGCAGATAGAAGTCGATGAGCGCGACAGAAAAAAGACGGCTTTCATCACCCCGGATGGGCTGTATAAGTTCAAGGTGATGCCCTTCGGACTCTGTACTGCTCCAGCGACCTTCCAGCGCGTTATGGACACCGTGCTCACCGGCCTCAAAGGGCAAACATGCCTTGTATACCTTGATGATGTGGTCATTTTTCCAGCACGTTTCAAGAACATCTTGTTCGCTTAAAAGCAGTCCTGCAGGCTATCAGAAACGCCGGCCTCACCCTCAAGCCTACAAAGTGCCAGTTTGCCTATGACGAACTGAAATTTCTAGGTCACGTCGTCAGTAATGTGGGCGTCCGTCCCGATTCCGATAAAACAGTCGCCGTCGCTTCCTTCCCGACACCATTGAACAAAAACGCCGTGCGGAGGTTCCTGGGCCTCTGCGCTTACTACAGACGCTTTGTTCCTAACTTTTCGGATATCGCCGCGCCGCTTACCCGCCTCACGAAGGAGTCTGTCCCATTCCAGTGGTCTAGTGAAGAGCAGCTTGCATTTGAACATCTAAAACAACTCCTGCAGGCTTCGCCTGTCCTAGGCCATTTTGATCAGGACGCCGCGACAGGTACACACTGACGCTAGTAACACGGGCCTCGGGGCCGTCTTGATCCAGCACCAGAACGGCGTCGACCGTGTCATCGCATACGCCAGTCGTGTTTTGTCGAAGGTGGAAACCAATTACTCGACCACCGAAAAAGAATGCCTCGCAGTAATTTGGGCGATCACAAAGTTCAGACCCTATCTGTATGGACGCCCATTCCAGGTGGTAACAGACCACCACTCCCTGTGCTGGCTGACCAATCTAAGGGAGCCTGCAGGCCTACTTGCGCGGTGGGCCCTTCGACTGCAAGAATTCGACGCCGCTACGATCGTCTATAAGTCTGGTTGCAGACACACTGATGCTGACTGCCTTTCCCGCGCTCCCGTTGAATCCGCGCCCGCTGATACGGACGACGACTTTGACATCTTCTTAGGAGCTCTAAGTACCGACGATATGGCGGCGCGGCAGCGACTCGACCCCGACCTTCGCGACGTGATCTCACATTTGGAGGGTCAAGGAGGCGTAGTTCCTCGTCCTTTTGTACGCGTAGTACGTAATTTATGCCTTCTAGACAACATACTTTATAAGAACTTTGCCCTGAGCCCTGAGAAGCGTCTCATGATGACCCCTCTTCGGGACACTTGGGGTTCAGTCGAACGCTCGCGCGAGTACGTTCCAAGTACTATTGGCCACAACTTGACAAGACCGTCCGCCATTACACCAGGACCTGCCGCGAGTGTCAACGGCGCAAGACTCCACCCGTGAAGCCTGCGGGACACCTTCACCCCATCATCTCCCCGTTCAGTCCGTTCCAGAAGATCGGTATGGACCTACTCGGTCCTTTTCCAAAGTCGCAATCGGGCAACCGATGGATCGTTGTTGAAACGGACTGCCTCACGCAGTAAGCCGAATCCCGCGCTCTGCCCTCATCAACGGCTTGGGATGTGGCAAAGTTTTTCGTCGAGTCCGTCGTTCTTCGACACGGTGGCCCCGAGGTCCTTATCACTGATCGTGGTGCCGCATTTATGTCACAACTTATCTCACAGATACTGAGTTTAAGTCACACCGCCCACCGCAAAACTACCGCATACCACCCGCAGACAAACGGGCTGACCGAGCGCCTTAACAAGCCCGTGACAATATGTTTCATTATTATGTGTTCCAGTAGTTTGCATGCGGTACTTGTTAGTGAAACGGGCCTAAAGTTACAGACTTGATTTTCATCTCCAGATTTGTGGATAGGAATTATTTTGTCCAATTTCCAGTCTGCTGGAAGGGAAAATGAGGATAACGATTTGTTAAAAATAAGGGATAAGCATTTCGGCATCCATTCTGCGTATATTGTTAGAAATGCATTGGGTATATTGTCGAGTCCAGATCCCTTTTTGGAATCTAATTTTATCAAGAGGTGCAGTACACCAGCCTCATCAACTGTAAGGGGCTGAAGGCACATGTTGGGAACTGTTAAGTGTGGTAGAGCCGCCACGGTGGATGAGTGGTTATGGCGTTCGGCTACTGGCCCGAAAGACGCGGGTTCGATCCCGGCCGTGGCGGTTGAATTTCGGAGGCGAAATTCTAGAGGCCTGTGCACTGTGCGATGTCAGCGCACGTTAAAGAACCCCAGGTGGTAGTAATTTCCGGAGCCCTCCACTACGGCGTTCCTCATAGCCTGAGCTGCTCTGGGACGTTAAACCCTCATAAACCATAAACCAAACCAAGTGTGGTAGGTTTCCGCCATCAGTAGTGAAGGTCGACCGAAAGTAATTATTCAGTAAGTTTGCTCTGTATTTTCTTTCGCAGGACTCATCGCCATCATAGTATGTCATAGCTTACTACTATACGAATTGCAGCAACTTAACCTGGACCCAAAGATTCTAACCTGGCTTGAAGCTTTTCTTACAAACCGTCAACAGTTCGTTTCCATTAATGACCTCACCTCTTATCCGAGTGTGGTTCACTCCGGCGTTCCACAAGGCTCTGTGCTCGGTCCGCTTCTTTTCCGTATTTATATTAATGACCTACCCTCCTGCATTTCATCTCATATTCACCTATTCGCCGACGACTGCGTAATATTCAGAGAAATAACAAGCGATGGTGACATGCTAATGCTTCAATCCGACCTCGACTCCATCTCAACCTGGTGTAAATCTTGGCTAATGCACCTTAATGTTAACAAGTGCAAATTTATGCGTGTGTCTCGAGTGACTAATAACTTGTCCTCTTATCACCTTAACGGCTTGTCTCTAGACTCCGTACACTCTTATAAATACCTCGGTGTTCACATAACTAATGACCTTACCTGGACTGCTCATGTCACACAAGTCGTTAACAACGCCAACAAAACACTTGGATACCTTCGTCGTAACTTTGCTAAAGCGCCATCATCGCTGAAGCTTTTACTGTACAAAACACTAGTTTTACCTAAACTCGAATACGCTGCATCGATATGGGATCCTTATCACCAGAACTTAACGCACTCACTTGAGATGGTCCAAAATACAGATGCTCGATTCACTCTCTCTAACTACAACAGGACTGCAAGCTTAATCAGCACGAAATCTAGTCTCGGCCTGCCATCCCTTGCGTCCCGTCGTCGAGCACTTCGTCTTCGCCTTTTTTCATAAACTTTTTCACCATTCTTATCTACGCGAAGAACTTATTTCACCGCCACAGTATACGTGTCATCACGCATGGATCACGCCCACAAGGTTGGAATACCATTCTGCAGAACGAAAACCTACTTTCATTCGTTTTTACTCCGGACATTCGACGAGTGGAATCACCTTCCCGCATCACTGGCACTAATCTATGATCACCGTTTATTTCAAGATGCCTTAGCTAACACTGTATAACTAGCAACCTTCTGTAATATTGTGCTCATATTTCTAAGTTTTGTTACTTTGTATAACCACTCCCCCCTATAATGCCGTATGGCCCTGAGGGTATTTTAAATAAATAAATAAATAAATATCAGCTTGTTTTTAAGGTTTAATTATTGCCAAAATTTACGCGGAGAATCTTTCAGGAAGCTACTAAGTTTGCAGGAAAAAAGTTTGCTTTGGCGACTTTTATTTTTGATATCATATTACTGTCTAGTGCAGGCTGTTCAAAGGAAGAGGATTCGTAAGATAGGTGGTCAAGTATGCTGGTGTCGTCTGCTTTTTGAAAATCAGGAAATGATAGAAATGATTTTGAGGGCATTTGCAGGTCATGAATGGCTATATTTCAGAGTCTTATTTTGTGATCTGACATACCATCTAGAAGCTGTAGCTTCAATTTGCTTTGTCTGTAGGGAAGTGATCACTAAGAAAAACTAGATCTAGTATGTTTGAACTGCTACCTCGTACACGCGTTGGTTGATTTGTTATTTGACTCAGATTAAACGTTAGCATGATATCAAAGACTACATCTGCGTGTTTAGAAGATGCTGCATAGTATTGCAGTCAATATCAGGCAGATTGAAATCCCCCATCATGATTAATTTGACTCCAAGGAAGTGCCGAAGCATGTCGGCCTATCTTTTCGGACTATCGCATAGTTGGGGAGAGTTACCTCACAATCTTTAATATTGCTTGATAGCCATGTTTCCGTGATTGCAATGCAGTCTGGGCTGACGGAAAGGAGGAATGATTCAAGCTCGGTTGTTTTGTTGACTAAGCTATGCACGTTAATGTCAGCAGATGTTATTTCAGACGCTGATATGGGTGGCGAGGACGTAGCAACCGAGTATCGGCTGCGTCGTTTTTTTTCATTAGCAGTCTGAGTACTTGGTTGGAGACGAGGCATTGCTGCCTGTCTCGTTTCTCTGGTTATCAGCCTTAGTATATGATCGAATCAAGATAATACTGTCTGTCCCGTCGTCCCATCGGTACAGATCATTGTTGACGCTTAACTTATAAAAAACCGGAGACACTTCCTGTCCTGAATTCTTTTTTTCCTTACCAGCTTTCCAGAGCTTCTTTCTGATTTCACGTACTCGAGCTGAAAAATCTTCACCAACCGAGTAGTCAGTCAGTCGTTTTTAGTTTGGTACAGTTTCTTAGAATTCTAGGCTTGTCTTGAAAATCCAGATGCTTCAGTATTACGGGTCGGCATTTGCTAGCTTCTGGTTTGCCTAGCAGATGAATTCTTTCTATTGCAACCTGTTCAATTTTTAACGTGTCCCTGAATATTTCTTCGTTAACTAGTATTTCAAGGGAGTTGTTATTTTCCTCAGGGTCCTCAGGAACGCCATACACGATTACGTTATTTCTTCTCAAGTAGTTTTCCAGTTCATAAATTTTCTTTTCAAGGAACGCTACTGTTTCCTGTAAGGCAGAAACTTGCTTCACGGAAGTGGAAACCTTTTCATCTAGAAATGAAAGCATTTCTAATTTGGCGTCAATGGAAGTGAGCCTATCCTCTTTAATAACCTTTACGACGTCTTCGATTTGCTGTAGCTGCGTAGAAAGCTGTGACATGTCGGGACCCGGGTTAGTCTCCTCGTCTCCAGCAAGCAATAACAGTTGTGAAAGATGCAAGCAGAAATCATAAAGCAACAGTCACGCAAGCCGAGGGCACGGCAGAACAATCAAACAAGGGTTATTAGACCAAATGCATTTTTCATAACGTTTGCTCACCTGCACCAAGCAGACAAACGGATTAGCTCGCATGGTTGCAGAGCTGCCGTGCCCTCGGGTTCGCGGGGTGCGATGTCCTGGCCTTATACATTCCGGGGAAGCTCGCAGCGTCGCCAGTGTGTCGCCGATATTCGTCTCGGCTATCATTGTAGATTTCTCCGGAAGGCCGCGCTGAAATCCTTTGTCATCAACTGCAGCTGTCACGTGGCATGCGCGATGTTCCAGTAACTTTGAGCCGACGGTCGTGGCTGGCGAGGCAGGTGAGTCGCTCCGGGGTGGAAACAGAAGCAGGACGCCGATGAAGTGCACCAAGCAGACAAACGGATTAGCTTGCACGGTTGCAGAGCTGACGTGCCGCATTTGATATCCCTAATATAACAGAACTTGAGCCTCACGCTTTCCTTCGTAGTTTGCACAACTTCGGCTACAAAGTTGGATAACGAGGCGGGTGGCGTATGTGACATCGTCGAGTTGTTTGCGCTTCCCAACCGTAGCATGCTTTGATTACGCCTTCGGCGTCTTGTAGTGTCTGAGCTTTGGAGAACGCTTTTTCAACGGTACGGCATTCAAAGGGCGTCAAAGAAAAAAAAAGCAAACTGTAATCGTGTGTTTGAAACGTGATTTAATCTTTCGATTGCAAAGACAAGCGGGGCTACTATTCTATTTTTCTGACTGCAGACGAAGAGTATCTGCTGCATATTCACTGCAGCCTATCTGGGCTTCCAATTTCAAAGTCTAGCTGAAACATCTTCACCCCACAACCGCAGCCTCGCTTGCGCGTATGACACCTGGAAATCTGCAGTCCAGAGTCGCGTAATTTCTTCCGCGCATTTAGTGAATTCGACAACCGCTAAAAAGCTTCCACATTTTTCGCCCTTCCGTCGAGGGGGGGTGGGGGGGGGGGGGGGGGGGTGACAGTGGCGCCGACACGAATGCAAGTCGAATTTCTTCCGGGTTTATTCTGGCCACTGTTTTGATAAAAAGTTGCTGTCGTTTCCGCTGCTTTGGTACACAGGGGCGGACGCCGATATCATCCGGCTGCAGACATCCTGCTTGTACTCCGGGGCCTGTGGAGCCGCCCGTCTGCGACACCGAGGGGAAGAGCCCCAAGCTTGACGGCAGATATTTCGGCCTGCATGTTGGTCGTTATTATGTGCGGCCTTTTCCGCGCCTGTGGACGCGAGAATAGGACGCTGAAGGATTTCTATAAAAAGAAGGGGCGGCGTTAGTTTGCGAAGAAACGGTACAGGAACGAGGTGCTCGACCTTCAACTCTTTTAATAATGTATGGTGGGAGCACGATTTTTTAATAGGCAAGGAAAGCGTGAGAAAAACATACAGCACTTTCACGGCGCCTCATTTTTTTTCGTTGAGTATTTTCTCCGCGTTTTCTTTAGCTGCATAAAAACCCACACTTTGTTTCTGCCCCATTTCTTTGCAGACTAATGTCGTCCCCGTCTTTCTGTAGTAATTATTCAGCGCGCTATTCTGACGAAGCAATACCAACCAGCCTGCAAACCATCTGATTCGTGACTGCAGCCGCTTGTCGTCAAGCGGGCATATTGCAAACGTCGCGTTATACTACTTGTGCCCTGATTGCGCGCTGTGCTTAAACTTGTGCTGTGAATGGTTGCTGGACCTTCTCAGCAAGCTGGGAAGCACGGAGCGCGTGTTACAATGACCACTGAACCAAAATCAGTCTGTGAACAGGCCTGAGTGTCTACTGTGTGTGTAGAGGAGGGGGGGGGGGGGGGAGGGGAGGAGGAGTCTGCGTGCACAACAGGTGACACTTACTTCACAAATCTGCACTTGCTACAGAAAACAGCCTTGAGATGTATAGCCAACGTTCCGTACCGTTATCCTTCTCATGTCTTATTTTTACGCTTTCACATTTTTCCTATTTCCAAAATGTACAATCACAGGCTACTTCTCCGCTACAAGTGTTTTGTGAAATCGAGTAATAGCTTCCTAGCACAACTAGACAAGCTGGAAAAGGGATGATTCCATTCGTCATACCTGACATCATGAAACATGGAACGTGCCAGCGCCATGGGCGAACTACATCAAGCAGTATTTATCGTACACATTTCCTTCTTTGTTAAGTCGGTTGGAAGCAGCTCGTCTCGATCCGTTTGGTAAATCCAAATCAGTTGTATTTCTCACATTCGCCTACGTGATGTGCGTAATATGTATTGATGTCCATATGTTGGTTATTGTTTGGTTACCATTCTTGTTTGTTTTTCATTTTGTATACTGTATTTAACTTCAATAATTGCTATATGCTGGATGATTGTCACACGTGTTTATATTACTTGTGCGTATCTCACCCGTGAAGCAGTAATACGATAGCCGTACCTGTGTGAAACCAGCTTGTAAGGATCCTGGACCCACGTCAAGCCGTAGTCACGGCTTTTAGTCCAGTCTCCTCTTGTCAAAAGGAAACAAAGAACTGAGTTGAAAATGTTAGTGTGCCACCTCATTTTCGGCATGGGCGAGCAAGCCACACCTGTTGCCAGGCTAACCTCTTCAGTAATCATTACAGATTACACGATTCACATCTGCTGCTCAGTGTCTGTGGTACTAGGCTGCTTAGCGCAAGTCCATGGGTTAGAACCCATCATCGTGGGTCGCATTTTGCTGGAGGTGAAATGCAAAAACGCCCTTGAACTGAGATTATGGCACGCGTTCGAGACCCCCTCAGGCGGTTAGAAATTAAGCCCCCCACTACGGCCTTTCTCATAGCCTGCAGGGTTGCGCTAGCAGGTAAATTTCCTTTTATATATCAATAAAGTCTACGCGTGCCTTCCGTGGCCACTGAGGCTTAGCGAAGCGCTCGAACTGGATAACGATTCCCCCCCCCCCCCCCCCCCCCTTCCCCGTGAAATCAAGAAGCGGGCTTCACCGCATATTGCTGAAGTGTGAGGAGGCAGCAATCTTCCGGAACCGGCGCCACGTACTCGGGGGGCTGCTTTTTGCGGCTACGCAGTGGAAGCTGCGATTGCGATGCGACAGCTCGCACGGATCTGCCGCTCTCAAGCCAACGAAACGAGTCTGCAAGAGGACGGCTAGCGCTCAGAGCTTCTACATGACCACGCTTCTGCTACAGGGCTGCGAAAAAAAAAGTGCGCCGTGTGGAAAAGCGTCAAGGGAAGAACTGCAGCGCGTGCACAGTGCTATTCCTGCCGATTACGTGCTCAGATAGCAGGTATCACTCTCTTGCAGTTCACGTTCAAACTGCGTGGGTAAAGCTGCTGGCCTTATTGGGGATAAGGTTTATCATAGGCTAACGGGTGCCTTGCAACGGACGCGTAAAGAGGTCATCGAAGGACCTCTGGTAGTAATCTTTGTGGCAAAAATTCGGGCAGTGAACATCACCAAATGTACAGGTTATTTGAAAACGCCGAGGAGGTGTCAATACTTCTCATTTGACGCACTAAGTTTCATCATCATTATCATTTATTTATTTATTTTTTTATTTAACTCTTAAGACACTTTACGGGGTATGACGCAAGGGGGTTGGGAGCGGGAGGGAGGTCATCGTGAAAAAGAGAACACGTGGCCAAAAATGCCACACAAAACAAATGGAACACATCTTAATAATACAATAATAACAAGTGGACCCGCCAAATACTACTGTACTAGGAGCATACTACAATACTTGGAGTGTGACGGGAAATGTTCGAGGTCACATAGCAACTGCTCTTTGAATTTGACAGAATCACGTTGAATGGTAACTTAATCCGGTAACTCATTACATTCCTGAATTGCGACAGGTAAAAATTATTTATTAGAGTTTGTGGTCAGCCCAAGCAAATGCTGTATACTTATGGCATCGAATAAACGGCGAGACTGACGCGCTGGTGGGAGCAGTGACTGGCGCAGATGAGGGAAGTTGTGAAATAACTTATAGAAAATGCATATCGGGCTGTTTTACGCCCTAAGGCCAATGCGAGGACATCAAGTGATTCTGATTTTGCGCTCTTGTACTTCGAAGATGTAAAAGGAGCCGCGTGGTTCTGGATAGATTGGAATGTATTATTTACGCAAATCTGATGTGGATTGCAAACCCAAGGTTTGCTTCGGACAACAGTTTCTTATACCAATTTCTGGACTTGAGGGGGAGGCAGACAAGTTTCTTCTGATAAAGCCTATAACGTTTTCGGACTGTCAATAACCAGCTTCGGGATGCGTTAAGACCAGGTTAAATTACTTGCGATTAAGACACCGAGGCAACGATATGTTTATATTTGTTCAATTTGGACTGAATTTAACCAGTACGCATGAGCAACGCTGTAATGTTTGCGCGAAATCTGCACAAACTTGCGCTTAGAAATAATGAACTGCTTTGTTCACTTGTTGCACCTGCTATCTATTAGAAGTGAGTCGTTTTAAAGAATTTTCTGGTTGTCCTGAGAAAAAAACGTTGGCTGTAGAGGACGCAGTCGTCCACAAAGGCGCGTATTGATGATGAAATGCCCCAAGGAAGATTGTTGACGCAGATGAGAAAAAGAAGTGTACGAAGAACTGATCCTTGCAAAACGCCGGAAAATACTTTGGTTGAAACTGAGGGACGCCCTCCAATAATGCCGCGAGGAAACATTTATTCCGAGATAAAATAATGGATCGAGGCTGAGAAAAGAAAGTTTACCGATGAGTCGCAGATGGGGAACAAGATCAAATGCTTAAAAAAGTCTAAAATATTACACCAGTTTTAATTCTGGTTCAAATAAATCTCAACGGTGAATTCAGATAGCTGTGATTCACATGAAAGACCAGAGCGGAAGCCGTGTTGGTTGGAGAAGAACAATGCATTATTAACGAAGTGTAATGCGACTTGGGAATGAATAATGTGTCCCATTAACTTACAGGAGGTGCAGGTTAAAGAGATGGAGTGGTAGTCTGAAAGTTCAGAGCGATTACCACTGTTTGACGCCCTAATTACTTTAATTATTTTCCATTAATCTGGAAGCGAACTTTCATTAAGAAATTGTTTGGGACTTAATTTGCCTTTAAGTGTATACCTTAGTGTAAAAGTTGCGAGTCCCGGGCTACTTGGTAGTTTTAGCTTGTCAGTAAGCTTTACATTGCATTTTGCAGTTTATTTATGTAATTATGTATCCTAGCAGAGAATTCCCGTGATGTTCTTAGCTGCTCTCAAAACGAACCTAACAGAGCTAAGTTTTGATGAACGCGGTAAAGGTTACCTGACTTCCACCTATCGTGGATAACTGGCCCGGTGGCACATTACTTACGCGTTCAACTGTTGAACATAAGTTCGCGGGTCCCATCCCGGCTGCAGCGCCCCGAATTTCCTTCAGTGCAAAATGCGAAAAATCCCGCATGCTGATTTTTATGCGCGATCAAGAACTCAAAGTGGAAGAAATTAATCCGGGGCCACACCACGGTGTGCTTCGCTGCTGCTTCTTGGCTTTGGCGTGTGAAAACCTGTTAAATATAATCGCAACGCACTGAACGATCAGGAACACTTCTTTTGAACGATATTGAGTGGATTACTCTGATCTATAGCGAAGATATGGACATGTGCTCGTTTGTATACGTGCGGATGAGACAATAGACATTAGACGTTTTTAGCATACCAGAGACGTACTCCCGGAGACGTATACCGCTTTACCGGACTCCTCTTGCGCATGCGCAGTGGCATTGTTGGGGTGAGGGGGAGCCACTGCGCGTGCGCAGCCGGCGTCCGGTAAACCGGTATACGTCTCCGGGAGTACGTCTGCGGTATGCTAAAAACGTCTATTTTTAGCATACCGGAGACGTACTAGCGGAGACGTATACCGGTTTACCGGACCCCTCTTGCGCACGTGCAGTGGCTCCCCTCACCCCAACAATGCCACTGCGCATGCCCAGGAGGGGTCCGGTAAACCGGTATACGTCTCCGCTAGTGCGTCTCCGGTATGCTAAAAATAGACGTTTTTAGCATACCGCAGACGTACTAGCGGTAGCGGAGACGTATGTCGGTTTACCGGACCCCTCCTGCGCATGCGCAGTGGCATTGTTGGGGTGAGGGGAGCCACTGCGCGTGCGCAAGAGGGGTACGGTAAACCGGTATACGTCTCCGCTACCGCTAGTACGTCTCCGGTATGCTAAACAAGTAGAATGTTTAACAGGTTTAACGTTGCCTGGAGAAGTTCGTCACGTCTGACGCCTTTCAGGCTGATTAAGATGATAAAAATGATGCATATATTGCGGTTTCTTTTGTGTATAGAAGGGGCTTAGCGCGAGCTGAAGAAGTGACGTACGGATGCGGACTCGCACTCAACGTCAGGAGGCAGGAGAGCTGAAGCGCCGCACGGAAACAGAGCTCGGAACGCACGAAGGAGGCGTGTATTCACGCCATCCTGCAGCGATACCTTTTCTGACAGCAATCAACCTTCAGTAGGGGCACGCGAGAAGCATATGCTCCACGGCGGGAACAGGCGACGTGCAGACAACGGGCGGCTCTAGCACGCGTGCAGCGCGAGAGGAAGGCCTCCTTCTCCCCGCAGGAATGTCTCGGTTCCTCGCGGTGGCCAAAGGGTCGGGTCGCGAGAGACTGGGGCCATCTCCATCCGCCTTGAGCGTTCAAAGATAGTGCAGCTCGGCATAGCAGGACCGCGCACGAGACGAGGCACCGATCGTTGGCTCCGCGTTCGGGAGGGAGGATCAACGCAAAGCACGCACCCTCTGTTGCTCCCTACAGCCGGAGTCGGCGAGCGAAAGCAATCGCCAGTCCGAACGAGTCCAAAGGGGCCAGCGGACAAGATGAGAAACAGTAGGCACCTTGCGCTGTCCCCGGTGGAGCCCCCTCTGAGCCTCCGCTCGCTGCTGGACCGGACGCGCCGTGAGGGCCTGCCAGAGCGGGTCCCGAAATCCTGCCGAAATGGATCGACGGAAACGGTCCATTGGCCCGTCGGAGCGGACCGGCAGCCGAATGACGGTTTCTGATGACCCCCGGCTACCCCGCTGTCCCCGAGGCTGGAGAAAGGGCTAGAGGACAATGGGAGACCGGAGAGACGGCCGCGCAAAGGCAGGGGCGGGAAGCCGGGATTCCCATATTTCCTCGGTTTCCTCTGTTTACCCGTGGATGAGAACACGCAGCAGGTAATCGTGCTGGCGGTGGCAAAGCAAAATCTCATTAGCATGCATACACCTCAGCGCCAGCCCAAAACAACTCACTAGGTCGCGACAAAGTACTCTTGTACAATACGTTCAGGGAAGTATAATAAAAATAAATAATTGGTTTTTTGGGGAAAGGAAATGGCGCAGTATCTGTCTCATATATCGTTGGACACCTGAACCGCGCCGTAAGGGAAGGGATAAAGGAGAGAGTGAAAGAACAAAGGAAGAAAGAGGTGCCGTAGTGGAGGGCTCCGGAATAATTTCGACCACTTGGCGATTTTTAACGTGCACTGACATCGCACAGGACACGGGCGTTTTGGCAGAATGGCATTTCAAGCTGCATGCACACAGACTTCACACAGACGCCAAGACCGCCCGACAGCTTTCGCCTTCATGTCCCTCCTAATGCTGTCGCATTAAAACACAGTTTCAAGTGTCTCATATGACCAGCCAGTGGTTCGTCATCAGCATGTCACAACAGTGCGGCTCTGGCTTTCGGGGATACCCATCTTGAACGAGCCCACGGCTTTACCATCGATGACTGTGCACAACCTTCGTGAAAAGTGCTCAGGCCACACGGAGCGCTTTTGAACTGTAAAGTGGAGCACTCGGCACCAACTAAGTTAATGAAGAAAGTGAGGACGAGTTTAGAGCGTCCAAGGTGCGTCCAGTGCTCCACTGCATGGCTCAAAAGAAAACCATGTACACCTGAAAAACCTTAACTCTTTTGGTAAAGGTATTTGGGCACGAGGCTGTCGTGTGGCTATAAATATGAATCCCGTGAGAGGAAGCTCTGGCTCAAAATGGTTATTAACTCTTCCCTGTGTTTCTCGTCCCCATTGTCTTTGCCATTCTCTTCGCAACAAAACTTGCGTCACCAAGTGTCCCAAGGGGCTGCCTCTGGGACAGCCGTGAAACAAACTGGCTCCGCTTTCCACCCTGCGCCCGCCACAGCACCAGTAGCGTCTCGGCGTACCGCTTAATCCCTGAGACCATCGTTCACATCGCGACAAAAGGGGCTATTCTGCCGGACCATCGATACCGTTTCCCGGCTGCAAGCAATTCTGGCCACCCGTCAGGGGACTCTGGTCTCGTCCACATGCACGCGTGTTCACAGCCAGATCTTCCGTTCGCGCCTACCACGGAGTAGCTCTTGAAGAGCTTTCCCTTCGCGTGCTCTGCGTTACGATATTTGCTTGATTAACTAAACAAATTTGTCTGCTTGTGGCAATCCTCCTCGTCACCTCTTGCAAGCTCCACCGCTGCTCCGACCACGGTGCTTGCTGGCGCAATGGCGCTGACAGCAGCTGTCGTACCTCGAGGAAGGCAGAAGATGGAGCGCGGAATGACTTGCGCCAGCTACCACGTTTGTGCTGCGGCATTCCCACCGCTTGCGTTACACTTCCAATTGCCTCGCTTCAGCAACACTCCTGATAAACCTGAAGTAAAAGCCGTCGCCTTTAGTGGTACATTTGTGAGCCCTGTAAATGCTCTTTCACGGCTAGCATTTATGCAGCCGTAAACGCTCGGAAATACCGGGTTTCTTCGCGAGAAAACTACTCTGTCCACTAAGTCACTTGACGTCCCTTTCCTTTTCAAAGATGGCAACCGGACCCGCTCTACCGCGTCACGCTGTGGGCAGCACCTAATATGCAGAGGTGTAGATGGTCGCATGCGCTGTGCACGAACGTAAAGGTAATGGTGCGAATCCCGTTTTGCAATTTCATGATGGAGACCATGCAGAACTAATCCGTATGCGAGTGCGCCGTAGTAGTGAGGCGCTTGCCCTCTAACAATTTGGTCAGACAGGGTATACGTTAGGCGGCGACCGCAAGCTCTCAACGGCATTCACACTCTGTTGGGCTTGCTACGCGGTCGGTGAAGCGGTTTCGTTCTCACTTCAGCCGTCGCATCGGTCGGATACTTTGTGCAGGCTGCGGCCGTTCTAAAATTGCAAAGCATCGTTTCTTTTTTTTTTTAGTACGCGCTCATGCAGACACGCGCATGCACATGCCCAACATTCTGGGACAAAAATTCTGAATATTGGAAATTTAAGGTACTGTTATGTAAATATTGAAGGTAATCGTCCATTCTTCCTATGTGTAGCAAAATCTTTACTTTAAAGTTTTTCCATAGCTTCACGAGTGACTGGCAGGATGCACTCGTGGTGCCTTTCCGCTCAAATAATCTGAGTGCCTACGCCGCGTAAGACGGCAACACGAACACCAATAAACTTGTGCCTAGACTGGTCAGGAGTGCCTTCCGCTGTTCCGAATGCAATGCCATGTAGTACGTATTAGATTATGTGATGGGGAGAGGCAAGAAGAACCAGCAGCCTGTGCCATTACAATATTAAGGGGCATAAGGACTCGGCACACTTTTTGTGAAACCCCATGTTCCTCTCTGTTTTTCTGGCTCTCTTCAACCGGCACAGGGCGTCATTATTTTTATTTATTTTCCTTTCGCCTCACTTAAAGTACATCTTCATCGGCAATGAGTATATGTCTTTCCCTGCTGGTCAGGAAATTGTTTACATACCAAAAAGCTTTCTTTCCGCGCCTATCTCTGTCAGTCCTCCGAGGATGTTGTCGTGGATTGCCGCATCAAAAGCACGGCTGACAACGAAGAAGCCGCAGTTGTTATGCTTCCTTAAGATTTTTCCTGCTAATCCGGGGAAATACCACGACCCATGGCTTTCACAACTGTCGTCAACGGCGGAACACACGCCTGCAAAGAAGCACGGTAATTTTTGCACGAGACCTGTTTGTAAACAAAATAATAACCTGCAAACATTGTGACTTTAATGTCACCTGTGATTACGTCTCTTCGATCGTTTAGATAAATTTAGAAATAACAGCCCCAGTATACGGCCCCGGGAAACTTTAGATGTGGCAAAGAGCTTGGCGGAAGAATAGTGCTGTACTGTATGGACCACACTCTCTTTTTTTAGGCTTTGACGTGTGTGGCCCTCACAAGATAGCGGCGTTTTTCTTTTCAGTTTTTACTACTGCATGGAAACCCAGATTATTCGTACGCCGTTCGTGCGTCGACCCATGCTTCGAGACTAATTAGCGTGATAGTGGAATAACGCGTTGAAATTCTCAATTATTCTAGACCGGTGGAAACCACTGTCATTGAACCAAGCTGGTAGGTCACTTTATTTCCAGACGACGTGTCACTCCAAGTTATTCCGAGTAACAATTAACTAAGGTGGACATTTCACTCCAGAGGAGCTGAACACAATGCTAGGGTAAAGCTTGTAGCCGGTGGGTACTCGTGGGCACTGGAAATCGAACCTCGCACCTCCTGCATGCAAGGCGAATGCTCACACCACTAGGCCACACTGCGGTCTCTGTATTATTATGGGGTTGGGTTACTGTTATGTTGGTGCTCCGTGCAACAACAATTGCAAAATTACACACCTGTGAAAAAAAATTTATTTATTTATTTTTATCTTAAAGGTCATCTCTTGGGACATTACGTGAGAGATGGGCATAACATGGCTAATATTTTGATAGGTGAGAAGGCTTGGAGAACTGAAGCGTGACAGGTCATTGATGGTGGCAGTATGTTCTGTCAGGTGATTCCAATCACTGGCAGTGCGGACGAAATATGAATCTTTATATGTGACCGTGCGTGCGCGTGGGAGGTGCACTGCGTTGTGGTGGGTACTGTGGAAATAGCGGTACGGTGGTCTGATAATCTTGTTACCCGGTGGGATGATGAATGATAATATCTATGAAAAATTTTGAGAGAAAAATTTATGAGCCGGGCTGTTTTGCGACCGGATGAGAGAGTAGGGGGGGGGGGGGGGGGGGGATTTAGATCAAGATGTGCTTTAAATGCTGTAATACTGCTGCAGTAAGAGTAACCACATAAATTTAGTGGTCCCGTTCTGGGTGAATTCGGGAGTTGTGATTAGAGTAGTATAATAAGGGCCAAAAATAGCGCTAGCATACGCTAGTTTTTCAGCAGCGTTTGTTTGAGAGCTAGTTGGTCATTTTTTCAAGGCAGTATACTTCTTAGTGTAAGACATAAAGGGGAGAAGACAAGCGCGAGTTTAGGGCGTATTATGGTCTCTCGTAGACAATTTAACAGAAGGTGATGCAAGCGCCAGATTGCGACGCAGGTAGCCTAATAACCAGTTATCTGAATTGGTGATGCTGTTTACATGATGCGTCCAAGTTAAATCGTTAAGAATATGGACACCTAAGAATTTGTAGGAGTCAGTAAGGGCGACGAGATTATCGTTAATAAGCTAAGCAGGAACCACATGCTTAAGGCAGTGCTGGAATGATAGCAGGCAAGTATTAATTACTCGAGGACGAAGACGAAAAGACGAAGACGAAAAGCAAGATCACACGCACAGCGCTCGTGTGCGTTACCTTGCTTTTTGTCTTCGACTTCTTTCCCGCTGAATTTTCCAAACATGCAAGTCTTACACTGAGCGTCATAATTCATGTGCCGCACCATGCTGGTACTTTGTTCAGATCCTCTTGCAGGCCGAAAGCATTTGCGTGATTAGTATTCGGCGATATATGACTCCATTATCAGCGAAGAGGCGGATTGCAGAAGAGATGTTATAAGGTAGGTCGTTAATAGAGGTTGGAAGAGAAGAGGGCCAAGGATAGTTCCTTGGGGTATACTAAGATGGGCGGGAGAAATCGGGGATCAACGTGAGTTCTCCAAAACAAATTGTTGTTAGGAACCCTCGAATTCACTCCTACACTGACGGATGAAAGTTAGGGTTTGAAAGGTTAGGTATTATGGACTCATGATGGACCTTATCAAATGTATTTTCATAGTTCAAAAACAGGCCGTCAACACGCGAAAGAATGCACGTCATGAAGGATAAGTGCGAGCTGAGTGTCACATGAACGTCCTTTGCGAAAATCACGTTTATTAGAATGAAATAAATTAACAAATTATAAAAATTAGCAAAGCTTGGGTAGATAACATTTTCTTTGATTTTGAAGCAGATATGAGTGATCTAAGTGGGTCTATAGTTATTTGGAGAGGATCGGTTGTCTTTCTCAAATACATGAATTATTTTACTAATCCGCCAGTCTTCTGGAACGTATCCGGTTGTTAGTGAATGCTGACATATGAGTAGTAAGATTAAACTGCGTATGCGTTTAGTGTTCTTTAAAACTTTAGCATTAATTCCGGCAGCCCCAACTGATGGTTAATTTTTTAATGAGTCAATAATTTTAACTACACCGGTTTGATCGGAGATTATGTCTGCTATCTGAGGATAATAGTAAGTAGGTGCGTCGGGAAGATTTTGAACAGGCTCATGGGTCATTATGGAACAAAATACATTGTTTAATAAATTAGCGACTCCATGATCAGGTATAACAGAGCCACTGGGATCACAAAATGGTAAGATGCCCTGCGACAAATACATTTTTAAAATCCCTTAGGGTTGCTGTGCAGCATGGAAGGTAAGGTAGTAGAGTAAGATTATTGCTTTTCTTTTAATTCTAGGGCATCGTAGTCGTTAGCAGAGGAGCAGTATTTGTCCCGAGCAAATTGAGAGTTAATATGTTCAGCACGGCGGAAGAGGCATTTTTTCTTATTATTTGCTCGCTTTAAATTTGATTCAACCAAGGCGATTGCTCCGAGTTCGGTTGCTGTAATAGTTGGAACGTAAAGTCTAATTAACCTTTGCATCTTTGCTTTATAAGGATAGTTTGATTCGGTTGAATGAGGCCGATAACTCTAGGCGGCGAAACTCTTAGAAAAGTCTGATAATTCATTAGCTATATATATGCTGGAGTAATCATCCCGGTCTTAAGAAGTCAAGTTTCTTTTTATTTTATTTTTTTTGCTTCTGAGCAAATTACAGGCGAATGCAGTGAATATTACTGTCTGATCATTGAGGCCTTGCACATGCGGAACTGTGTTAAGACTGTTTAAATTAATAATGTGTGAAGAATGATCGGTGGTGCGTGTTGGCTGTCTGACATGCTGCGCTAAACCGAAGGTGAGACGCGTGTCGACAAATTGTCAAGCAGTGCTATTGTTTGAAAATCAATGGAGGGCAGGTTGAAATCACCGGAAAGTACGACTGCAGTGTTTTGATATGTCTTTGAAAGCGTGTTCAGGTTGTGGTGAAAATGATATACAAAATGTGTGTCAGCGCTCGGGGGGGGGGGGGGGGGGGGGGGCGATTACAGACTCCAAAGAGAGTGCGTGGTTGCGATGTGTTTCAGCATAGCAAAATAATTTCTAATGGAGAAGATAGTTTAACTTGTTTACAATGCAGTTGACGATTGGCACCGATAAGTATACCGCTTTCATGGGAGTTATCGCTTTTGTATTTATGAAAAATACCCAAGGTTGTTACCTGTGGCAAGATCTCGGAATCGGCGAAAGATGAGTTGAACCATGTTTCAGTTAACAGAAGAATATTGCTCGAACTCGAAGAAATGAGATTGCACAGGGAATCTTTTTTTTTTTGCGACGAAAAGAAACTCATTTTTCATATTCGACGAAGACCAAGGCATTCCATATACAATAATTTGCCACTCGGCACGTTTTCAACGATCTCACAAAAATCTATAAACAGAATTGCCATCTCGGCAGGCAAATGAAGAGTGCTAAAAATTTATGTCCTCTTGAGACTGTTGTTTATTGTCAGTGATCACCGTAGACATGGGAAAAAGTTCCTCCCGTTCACGTATTTCGCGCGCTCACTCTTACTTTGCGCTACATGCATCCGGTAAATGTCAGTGGCAAAAAGCGCTAATTATGAAATACTTCTCGCCCTTAGCTCTCCGGGGCACAAGCAGATCGCCACCTCGTTTCGCCAATGCCGGGCTCGGGCACAGGCCGCATCTTACTCGCGCCTTTGAGCGACCTCTCGGAACCCGGAGGATGCCGAGCATCAACAACTATAGCGCAGCCGACCCGTCCCTGGCGGCTGGGTGGCCCTTCCCATTCGGCGTTGGCTAATCTGCGCTCTTCTTTGGACGTCGAGCCTTCGCTAGGAGTTTCCGAGGTTGCCTCGTCGAGAGAGTGGCGCTCCTTAAGCCTCTACACACGCTTCCGAGACACCTTATCCTGCACCGGCGCTCCTGCAGACAGGCGGATAGAGTCGCACGAGCCTCCCATAAAACCTTTCATCGATTTCTTCCTCTTGCCACTGGAGCCGTTCCGCCCTTGCTCTACTGCCCGCCGGTGTAGGCGTCGGATAATTGAGCGGGCTAATCTGGCAAGCGCCAAATTCGACTAGTGATTTGGTTCCGCCGCATGAGGCCAACGCATCGACTCGAGATTCGTCCCTCGGAGCGCTTGCAGTGGCGGGCCAAGATGAAGCGAACTCGGCTCCCAACCGAGGAGTCGTCGCCCTATTACTTCAGCGTTGCGCTGGCATTGCGCCGGCATGCCTGACGGCAGCTTCCGTCCGTACTCGGACAGCGCCGAGTGTGGCCGCTCGTATAATCCTAATCGCTTCTTCCGTATGTGTAGCCAGTGAGAAATTTTATGCTTTCTTTCTTCTTCTTTCGCGCTCGGTTCTGTAGCATTTCTCTCTGTGCATGGATCGATGCTAAAATTAGCGTCAGCTAACCAATGCTCGAATTCCCAAAACGTCAGTGGCCCGAATCATTACTTTGCAGCATATGTGGCCTAGCAGACTCGTTGCTTATAACGGCGAGAGCAATAAAGGTAGAACACGCGGACTTAAATTTGCTGGGCAGTTCAGCGTTGTGTGCATTTTAATTATCCCACAGACTGCGGTGGGAAAGGTCGCTTCATGTTTAGAGCAGGATTCGGCTGCAGATGACTTAAAAATAATCTGCTTTACCTGCTTCGCATTTGTTACCTGCTTTGTAGCAAAGCGAGCTGACGTAGCCGATCAGTTTATTTTTAAATCTTGGTATATTACTGTTATCTCGGTGTATACGTGAGGAGCATGTTACAACGCTCAACTTAGCCTGCTGTGTTTGCCTCAGTTTTGTCGTGCGCATAGTACTGCGCGTATTAGTTCTTGACGATATATTCACAATGATGTTTGCATTCGTAAGATGGGTAAGTGACTGGCTAATGACGGCGGCTAACGACGCGTTAATACAGGAGCTGGACAATCGCTAGCCGCTGTATCCTCTTCGGCTGCAGGAGGTGGTTGGTTCGAAACCCACCGCCGGACACCCACCGGTAAAAATGGGTACAAGCCACCCCGGCCCGGCACCCGGCTTCTTCAGGGGTGTGTGCTTGGAGTAGGCTCCGCCAACCCCGCTGCGCCTCTTCGGGGGCAAACCCAGTTTCGAACAACTCAGCCTGCAAAGGTGGTTCGTGTTTCACTCCCAAGTGAAGAGTTCGACTCAAGGCTCGTACGCTCTAACCAGTGTCAAGTTCAACACTTCTGTAAGCGATCCTTCGTCAGAAGCGAAAACTTCACAGTATCACTGCGGTCCTGGGCAAGTCCGGTTTTTCCGGCTGTCCGACTTTGTGAGAAAAAAGGGCCACAAATGGGCTTCTACCGCACGAGGTGGATTTAAGGTTGCTTGAAGGCGGAACTTATCTCTGATCCGTCAAGGAAAATGTGGTCAACACCCTTTTCCCAAGCATCAGACCCCAGAAGAGCCGAGCACCAGGCCGGGGGAAACCTTGCACCCATTGGAAAACCGGTGGGCACCCGGCGGCGGGGAATCGAGCCCAGCACCTCCCGAATGCGAGGCGAATGCTCTACCATAAGGCCACCGCTTCGGTGGCCTTTCTCACAAAGTCGGACAGCCGGAAAAACCGGACTTGCCCAAAACCGCAGTGATACTCTGAAGTTTTCGCTTCTGACGAAGGTTCGCTTACAGAAGTGTTGAACTTGACGCTGGTTAGAGCGCACGAGCCTTGAGTCGAACTCTTCACTTGGGAGTGAAACACGAACCACATTTGCAGGCTGAGTTGTTCGAAACTGGGTTTGCCCCGAAGAGGCGCAGCGGGGTTTCGGAGCCTCCTCCAAGCACACACCCCTGAAGAAGACGGGCGCCGGGCCGGGGTGGCTTGTACCGATTTTTACCGGTGGGTGTCCGGCGGTGGGTTTCGAAACAATCACCTCCCGCAGCCGAAGCGGACGCGCGCGCGCACGCGCACGCACGAAACTGCTAATCCGGCTCCAAAACGAATGCTGAAAGATTGCGCAAAAAGGCTGCAGATGGGAAATGAACGAAAATTTAAAACCCCACAGCTAAAATACTGCTTAACGCGAAATATTCGCCGAAAAGCTGCCCCGCGCTACTGTTTAAATTTTTCGAGCACGCTGTTTGTTCATCCATTAGCACACGTTCAGCAGGCGGCGGCTCCGTCGTCGGTCTGGACATGGCCAAGGGGCAGCTAGTCCGGATGCTTCCCTCTAACGCTTGCGATGCTCCCCTAGCCGCGTTCATGTGACGGCGTTCCGCTTCACGCATGGCTGGATTTTACCGTTGCCGGCGCTTCTCACGCTCACAAGCACGCCGAATCTCGGCTATCTCCGCGTAAAAAAAGAAGGAGAGAGAATCTCGGCAGCAGCGACCTCCGCTCAGAGCCGCAAAGAAAACGAAGCGGCCACGGGCGCGCGAGGAACGCTCATGCTGCGTGGTTTGCCATTGCTGCTGAAGCCTTGCTCGCACTAGGCTTTCAATAAGAGCTTTTCGCTGTAATAGGACATCTCCACAAACCCTAAATCAAAAGCCCACAAATCCCGCATGAGCAGTAGAATCACGATGACTGTTCCCGTGCGGGAGCGTATGCCCCCGAGAAACTCTAGGTTTCACTAGCTACTAGTGGGAGAGAGGAGATACCGTGGCTCCATCTCTCGGCAGCGCCCGCGTGACGATGGAAAGGGATCACGTGTACCGCTCTCCTGCTTTGCACTGCGTCTCAGGGTGTTTAGTTTCCGCGTTTATGCCTTTGTGGTCATGTTTGCAGTCCTTTTGAGTCAATAAATGGACTTTTTCTGCAACAAAACACCTCTCCGAGTGAACGAACTACCCTAGAACTATATGATGATTTTTATCCGCCGCTAAAACTGTGCAACTGCCAGCATTCCCCAGCCGTCATTCAGCGCATGTGTTGCCGCCGCTACATGCACACTGACGCGGCTACACCAATGGTCATAGTTTAGCGGTCACCAGGTGGCTAAATCCCGCTGAAAAGAGGATTTCTACTTTCAATATGCGGAGCTGGGCAGAACACCAACGACGGAGTGCAAATAAGATGCGGGCCAGTCGGCTTCAGTTTGTGCCAGCGGATGCGGTGCCGGTCGACTGCTCCCTTAACTGTTTTACACCACAAGAGTGCGGTGATGAGGAAAATATCGGTTTTTGGGCTACACAGACCAATCTTTAGGTTTTTGAAATGCGGATCGAGGTATGTTTCAGCCAGCTCCTTCGGCGTCGGCTGCTACTACTTATACTAAGCAGTTTAACGATGACTCCATGAACGTAACCTTGCTCCCTGAAATGCTTTCTGCACACGCGACAGTGTGAACTCGCTTTTTTTTGTCCATTCTCAGGGTAAATAACCGCGATTCTCGCAGCTTCACATCTTTCGGATCGAAATCGTAGCTTCCACTGAGCTCAGTCGCGTACATCTGGCATTGAGTGGCACTAATAAACAACCGTGACAGAAGCAAAAAAAAAAGCATGCCGCAGTTACCACGACGACACATGATCACAGTGCCCAACGTAGGAACTCGCTAATACAAAAAATAAACAGAATAATTCGACCTGCATCTTTTAAACGCTGAATTTCTTTGCAGCAGCCTCTGCTCCCGCAACAATGGGCGTCACGTGATCCCATTTGCTGCGCAAGGTCGACGCTAGCGCCGTTTGCTCCAGTGGTGGAGATCGTAAGAACAAAGCGACGAATGCCACTCAATGGAGGCCACCCCAGCCAATGGCGTTGACCAGTTGTGGCGTCGCTGTTAGTCCGCTTAAGCCTCGGTTAATCCCCTTGCACCTGAAAACCCCGCGGTGCCACGCTAGCGCATACCCAGATATTCTGGACAGGCGCATTTTTTCAACGTGACGTTGTTTATGAAAACAAGTTTTTCGCATATCCTAAGTTTGTCGCCATAACAATCGTTTTGCCCGCAGATCTTCCCTAGCGACGCTCATAGTTTTCTGCTATCTATTGTCAAAAACTCACACCTTTAGTTTTCTATGGCAGTCTTAGCTACTCGGGGCGAGCCCAGAATAAACTTTAAAAGCCACATTTCGCTACGCACCGGAAGGTTAGACCATTCCCATCAATATGTTCACAGTAGTGTCTTACAGTATTCAACCGTTTTCTCACAATTAAAAATGATGTCCTGGAAAGCTGGATCTGGCTGCAAGGGGAGTAGGCACGGCGTCGTGACAGTCATCCGACGCCATTAGACGAATGGCCTCATTTTCTGACGCATTAGCCACTTCGCTATTGGGTTGTATCGGACTATATAGCAAGCTGTGTTCTCGGCGTTCTCGGAAATGTCTATTGCGAGGTCCTGAAACGCCTACATGTGCATAAGTGACGATCGCAATGGGCACGCATAGACATTACCGCGCACTAACGCGGCTTATGGTGCGTCACGTTTCAAAAAGACCGCTAAGCGCTGTGCCGGCTCAAGCGGCGGGCAGTTCGCAATAGTCGAGGCTTTCATGCCCGCTCATCTTGAACAGTGGGCATCCGCGACGAGCCCAGTTCGACCGATGCTGAGCTTTCTATTCAGTTGCCTTAGAAGTGAGCGCCTTTTTTGAGGGGGGCGTATACATGAAGTCAAGCTGGGGCGCCGCTTCGGGCGCCTAATCCGGCGCTTTAAATTAACACGGTCCGACTGAGGTCCGGCCGCCCGCTGCTCCTGCCACTTGAAACTCGCGCAGATTTCCGTCACTTGCGCGGGCCAGCGAGTTCGACCATGCCCCCCACCCCTCAAGTTCCGCTTAACTGCGAGGAGCGAAGGGGCGAGCGCGCTATAGCGAGCTTCAAAGCCGGCCGCTTATGTTCTGCGTCTGTCGGGTGCGGCTGGAGACGCGGTCTGTACAGGGAGCACGACTTGGTCCAGCGGGCGTACGCTGGCCGCGGATCAGGCCCGAGAGCCCGCGCGTAATCCCTCCGCCCTTGCCTGAAATCCCGCCGCACACTGCACGGCGGGCCATGCAAATCCTTCGTGCTGGGTTACGAGAGAGAGGCAAGAGGAGAAAAGCAATATGTGCATGCGCGGCGCTCTTCGTGGTGTTGCAACGAGCTATATATACGCCGTGACTGAAGGTTGGGTTTTAAAGGATGGACAAAAATCTCAGGTTAGCAAAATAAAAGTGCTCCAAAAGAGTCTGCATTATTCTTTGCTCCTTTTCTCCGCCTGATATTGGCCAACGTTCAGCGCATTCGGTTTCTCGTACGAACGCAGGAGGTATTGGATACGGAATACGAGAAAGAAATAGAAGGAGTTATTTTTTTTATTGACGTGTTATTTTCTCCAGCCACCACAGCTGAAAGATCTTCGCTAAACTGAGTGCTTGTTAGGATCCTGGCAATCCGAATTACGGAGAAAAGTTTAAATATTAAAACTGCACGAGCACAATTTTTCCCTGATCCGAGAAGAAAGCTAAATTGCGTATCCCACTTTTTTTGTCACGGCTCAGCGTGTGCGCTTGGGTACTCGTAATATAATTTGAGCGTCCAATAAATTAAAAATTCTATAGTTGTATTGCCACGCTATATATATGGAAAATGAAGTACGCTTTTTTGGGGACGAACTTCGTTTCGTCAAAGTACGTGAATCGCTTGAACGCTGCAAGCTCTTGCTCCAGAGAAACAGTTGGCGGTCGTTCGTATAGGCGCTCAGATTACACACTTCTGAAAAATCCCCGTTGGCCCGGCCCTATACGTGAGTGAAATCGCGTTGCCTACGAGGCATTTATGTATGAACTGTGGTTTCAGACTACCGAAAGTATCTTGGCAGCGATCTGTACTGATACTTACAAAATGACGGTTTTCCATGCTCGTAGACTGGAAGACACTTTTCACATCGCTTTTAGCTTAGTTTTTTTATGATCTTGCCTTCCAGCGTTAGACCGATAGTAGGTTACGCCTGAGGTGTTGCTTGTTGGGCGAGTTAGTGATCCATGAAAACAGAGCAGCGCGTACCAAAACAGGACACAAAGGAGAGACACGGAACGACACGAGCGCTAACTATCAACTGTTGATAGTTAGCGCTCGTGTCGTTCCGTGTCTCTCCTTTGTGTCCTGTTTTGGTACGCGTGCTCTATTTTCATGTTACGCCTGAACTGTCATATCATTGCACTTGAAACGAGTTTGTACTACAGTGAAAGAGTTTGTCTTCAATCAGCACCTCTACAACTGAACGAGCGCAGGACAGAAGCCGCCGCTTGATCTCTTTTTCTTGCGCCGGTAGAACCTGCGGTAGCGTTCCGCCTATGCTTCCCCAGTGGTAGCTGCAAATGAACAGTGATAGTTCAGCTGAACTTTCGTTATTTCCTGCCTTTCTTTTGACGGTGTGAACGAATGAAACAAAGATCAGAAAGACTGACATGTGAAATTTAGAGCACTATCTTTCAACATTCAGCTGCCGCGGTGGCTCATTGGTTATGATGCTCGGCCACTGACCTGAAGAACGCGGCTTGCTTTGATGCCGGCCGCGGCTGTCACATTTCTCTGGAGGCAAAATGCTACAGGCCCGTGTACTATGCGATGTCAGCGCACGTTAAAGAACTGCAGGTGGTCGAAACTATCCGGATCCCTCCACTACGACGTCCCTCATAGCCAGAGTCACTTTGGGACGTTAAACCTCCATAAAACCAAGCCAAACCAAAAGCCAAATCTTTCAACATTCCACGCCTACTCGAGAAGGAACCTGGAAACTGAGAGCGACGTATTGCAGTGAGCGTGGAACGTCTTCAAGAGACCAAGTCAGGGGCATTTTGACAGTTCGTGATGTGTTTTACAATGCAAAACAGTGCTAGTGGTGGCATATCACAACTCACCCTGCTTGCTGCTTCCCGGCGCCGAGCCTGAGGCGCCCGCTGTATACAGAGCACGCTATTCTTTGGCGGTCATTCCTGTCAGGAACACTTCGCAACATCCCCGGCATATCGCTGACGGGCCTCAGTAGCGATAAACTAAGACAAAGAAGAAAAAAACGCCGTGCACGAACGGAAGCCTTGCGTCGTTTGCGAAGTTTACTGTCTTCATCGCTTACGCGCCAACTGCCTTCGGCGCCATCCGCGCATCAGCAAGAATTATGTTGATAAATTGCTAACTTCATTGAAAATTACACAATTTCCCGTAACCGCGCATGAACGCCGCCTTGTATATGCGACTTCACATTTGAAAGCGACCGCCGATTATTTGCTAAGGAAGGAAAGAAAGCTACAGTGTGAATACGACACTGTGACCCGCTCCATGTGCAACGAATTAGAATTCAAGTCACGGCGGCGATCGCGCTGTGTGTAGTACACGACAGAATGGCACGCCTGAGCTGGAGTGAATAATTGGGAGGCGAACACAGGGGCCGCCGGCGCTTTGCGAACGATTTGGGGACAAAAACGTCGCCGCGCGGCGTTCCCCTCAAGTGCCAGGAATGCACAGCATGAGCGGATCGCTTTGTTCGATTCGGGATGGAGACTGGAAGTCTGTCAAAGCATCAGGGGAGAAAGGGAAGACCATGGACGATAGAGAAAACCGGCGGTGACGAGGCTGTTGGGATCATATTTATTACTACCGTAATTATTATTATCATCTGAATAATTTCAACAAGTTGCCGGATGATATCTTCTCCGCGACATCTAAAGTCAACCCGAAAAACCCACTCAAGACTGAATGATGAGGTTACAGTTAACGCCTAGAGAAATTTTTGGCGTCGTTATATTTAGTGTCTTTATGTTCTTTTGTTTTTGTTTGACTAAGCTTACTCATTTTTACCGCTTTTTTTTCATTACCTGTAATTTTTTTCTTTGGCCGTATGCTCGCGGATCACTGTGTATTTCAATCGCGATATTGTTTTTCCTATCGTAAGGCTCGGTCATACAAGCCAACTAAAGGCTTCGACCGACCTGTTTGTGTCGTAGGGCACTTATTGGCGACAAAAATTATTAGTATTATTATAATCATTATCGCTGTTGTATGGTTCCTTCAGTTGGGAGTGAGTTGTATTGGTATCCACCTATCGGAATCTTGGCGTTAGCGCTAGTCGTCCCAGATTATTTGATGCGCCGTGCCATGACTACTCATAAGCCATTGAACCACCTCAACGATAGTTAACCACCGGGGTCGTGGCTTCCAAAACATCAAGAACGTCGCAGTGCGCAGGCGTCCGTAGCGTGTTGTGTCAGCCAGAGTTCAATCTTCAGTTTTCAAGTTTTCGTGCCACCCCTAAACCTGCTGACGAGACATGCAGGTAGCCCATTGCTGGTCCCTCATTCTCAGAGAATAACCAGCTGGTTTTCCAGCATCACTTGCTGAAAGAAAGAAAAAATATTACAGCCTGCTGGTCCTCTCCGGTGCACACCTCCAAGGAGGCTGCCATATTCAGTGTGCTGCAGTGGAGCCATCCTTTCCGTCATGCTAATGAACCGCACAGCACTGCACCACCTTGAAGAGAGAAACAATTAACATATCCATAGTAGAATGCTGTACTACATGACTGCGGTTTTTTTATCGCCATCATACATCGTACTAGCAGGCATTTGATCACAGGTCAGCACGTTAGGAAATGTACCTAAACCGATCACGAATTGCATGGTTTACCCTCCTGTTACAGCCGCAAAGACCATTTCGCTAACATATGCTAATATATGGGAAAAGTAACTGAGACAGCACAATGGTAATCTGGAAAAGGTTGCAGCACTCTTTAGCAACAAACCAGGCAGAGAGGACAGAGTTTAGGAACACAACCTTAAGACATGGTAAGGTATTTAGAACTGCTAACGTGAACTGTGCAATAGAATGCGCAACTAACAATAAGGAAAATCATTATAATGTGGGGGCTTAATGTCCCAAAGCGACTCAGGCTGTGAGGAACGCCGTAGTGAAAGTCTCCGGAAACGTCGACCACCTGGGGTTCTTTAAAGTGCACAGACATCGTTGTCACAGCAAATATTACTGCAGAGATTTGCAGAAGCAAAGGCCATGAAGGAAACAAATTTCCAGTAAGACATAACGAGTTCATTAAATTTGTGACTGCTCCAGAACATACGAGAGAAATACTGCGAGGCCGACTTGCTAACCGCTCGATGGCCTACCGAGTTCTGGAAGGAATAGCTCAAAATCGCGAGAACTCATTTTCGTGCGGCACCTCCATGCATAGATTTGATTTGCAATAAACGCTGTGGCAACAAACCCCCATTACACTCTGCGAACAATGTTTAAATCCATGGTCCGTGTTTAAGCTTTCCATTAATTGCCGCCTCAAGGGACCAGTGTCGAGTGAATGACAGTGAAGTCGGTTTGGCGGGATATATGCACATTTTTTGAGCGGTGTGTCGTCCTTTTCATTGGCACGCTGGGTGCAGGAAACCTCGCGTAGATTAATAATACATCTTGCGTGATGCGCACGCAAGCACGCACACGGTTGCCTACTAGCATAACTCCTCTGACAAGTGCTGAGAGGCCATAGTTTCTATATTTCAGCGCCTGCAGAATGCCGTATCCTAGTTACTAAGAATTACGCAGCAAAGCTCGTTATGTTTCCATCGCCTTCCCCCTCTCCTGCCCCGTGCCCGGCGTTGTGGCAGCTGCCGGACACGTTCGCGTTTGTCACCAGCTCCCGCGGAAACACAGTGTCGACAACGTGTTTCCGCAACGCACTCAGTCAAACCCGGTGTCGAGCGTCGCTTGCAGCGCCCAGGCAGGGATGAGAGCGGACACGTGCGCCGGACGCCCATTGGGCCCCAGTCGTTATTAAAGCGCGCAATCGGCACCCGAGCCTCAGTCGGAACACAGGCGCGTGCGCAGAACGCTTCTTTTTTGTTGCTCTTCTACGCTTTGTTTTTTTTTCTTCTTTTTCGACGAACGAGTGTATTGAAGCCGACAGTTACACGAGTGCCGCATTTGCTCCTGAAGTGTACGCTATG
The DNA here is from genome assembly GCF_052857255.1 of Amblyomma americanum. Classification (NCBI taxonomy): domain Eukaryota; kingdom Metazoa; phylum Arthropoda; class Arachnida; order Ixodida; family Ixodidae; genus Amblyomma; species Amblyomma americanum. The sequence goes on from NC_135497.1 coordinate 271,818,776, forward strand.
GGCGGTCGTTAAATGCGACGATGATATTTCAGTGGCCTAATACGCAGCGCATTCACGAGCTCTTTCATTACGAGGACCTTTTTAGCGTGCATGGCTGCTTTTAAAATGACCCGGCAGGAGCCACTGTGCTACGCTTGTGCTGCCTAAAAAAAAAAAATCCAAACCAATGCGACGCTGCAGAACGGGAAGCATTGGATCAGACCTTGATAATTAACGACCGCGCTTTTTAGTACACCTTCGTCCCCATCCCCCTGCCCCTCCCTTTATCTCGCTTTTTTATATCTAGAAGCAAATAAATCGCTTCATAAATGTCAGCTTTGGAATTGAGCTTCCCAAACACAGCCGTTAGAGAGACCCTCTGCGTCGCACAGGCACATCTTCGTTCTTTCCGCGTCATTTAAAGAAGAAACACGGAGCTGATACTCTTATTATGGACAAGATTCGTGATATTTTCGTGCGCCGTTTGGCAAAAAGTACACAAGATAACGGATTTGCTTCTGGATCGCAAGCGCTTCTGCGCCTCAATTCTTTTCTGTCCAGTGCGTTTTTACGCATTGTTAATGCCTTAAGTTAGCCCAGGTCATTTCACTCGCCACGTGCTGGCGCTTTTTCTGCACACCTGGGACTATTTAAGCTCTGCATGGCTGAGGAGGGCAGCTCCCCTTCCCTCGAAACATCAAGAGCAGCGGTGACGCAGAGTGAGCGACACTGCATGGCGCCCGAAAGCAAAACTGCTGGCCATCATATACCGGACGAAGGCCGTGCGCATTTGGTTCCTGTCTGTTCCAACGCACGGCTCTGGCCAATAGCGAATGCAGCCTGTCCAAGAACTACGTCGTGAACGCGTCCACAGGTTCTGGTGCTGGCCGCCTATTCTGAAATAACATCTGAGCGCGAAAAGCAGAACATGTCCAGCTTTCTCGGGCAAAGACTTTGAAAATTGGAAAATTGTATGACACTGTTGTGGAAATATTGAAGGTAATGGTCTATAATCGTGATATGCAGCAAAATCTTCCTTGCGCAGCGTTTCCATAGATCGCATCCAAGAGTTAGGACTGTCATAAAAAAACCAAGGGGGAACACTTTTGACGATAGCAAGAACGTGAATAGAAAAAAAAATACAAGACTGCCATCGGGTGATCTGCGGATAAATTGATTGTTATAGTGAAATCTTAGACTATATGAAAAAATTGCGTTCATAAACGGTTTTTCGCTCAAAAATGCTGTTGTCCGGAAATGCTGGATATGCTATACTCCTTTGACGCGCATTTTTTTTCCTTCCATAGAAATGAACTATTTTTCCGCCTAATTAGCCTTTCACGCCTTATGAAAAAGCTTCTTTTTTTTAGTTTTCCAGCTCAAAATAGTAGCGGTTGATTTTTTTGCGGGGGTGTGCAAGATTCCGTATAAAGTTTCATAATCGATGCAAATAGCATCAAAATTCCGCTACTTATCAACTAAACACCCGAAGGATCGTGGAAACAATTCCTATTTCGAAGTTGCATAACATGCTCGAAATTGTGGGAATGATGTCACTACTGGTGGCCAAACATATTTGCACAAAAAATGGCGGACGACATGCTACCCCGCTCACTGATTCGTGGAATATTATTTACTGCTTTCGCTACACGGCATAAGAACCCAGCTTAATTTCGAGGTGAAGATGTGGAATTCACCTGAAACAACGAAATCACTGCTAGGCCCACTTACAGAAGAAAAACTGCAAGTTCGATTTGTACATAACTGCGTGCATAGCGTGTCAAAAGTCTAGAGCCCTGCCTTGCCGTGCAATGTCACCGACATCAGGGGCCGTATTCCATAAGCTGTCCATTTCACACTCTTCATTTCGCTTGCGTTTGTTCCTCTGTCAGTGGTCACTCGGATATACCTGCGGCTTTCAAGCGTCCGTGAGAAGTGACCGGGCCATTGGGTGGTTGTGATGTCATTGCGAATTCCCATATCAAGCAGTGCGAACTTACTGATTTACTCCAAATATTAACGCATCAATCACTAAGTTTGATCTCTGCAATCGCGAAGGCGCAAAAGCACTAACCGCGCCGTCAGCTCCACAACGTGTATGGCTCAAGGTGTGACTTCGTAAACCTCCTGCGCCCCACCGAAGGCTGGCGACTTGTGACGTGATTCTCGCGAGCAACGGCGGTACAGCCCGAGTTCAGTGTAGTAGAATCCACGATACAGGCCTCCAAGTATGCCCTTGTCGCGTGTGTTTATTTTTGTTTATATAGTCAAACCTCAGAACCCTTTGCATAACCAGCACTTGGCCCAGTCTTCACAAGCTGTACACTCCCTTTTGCGGTGCAGCCAATTGGCCAGCTGATGATAACACTGATACCGTATTGCCTCTTAATGACCATCTGGCCATTCAACCCCGGCCGCAGGGACGGCATTCGCTGTTCATTTTTTTATTGTTAATAATTTGTAGGAAGGAACAAATACAAAGCAAGAAATGAAGCGCTCCACAAACGCTATAGGCCACATGCAGTCACGGGGCGGCGCAGCGGGAACATTAGCAGCAGTAGCGCACCTTGGGCGGGCGTTACCTCGGCGCTGTTATCGGTTGCCATTAGGCGCGTCATTAGCCTCCGTCATCGACCCTCCGGAGCTTGGCTCTGTCGCGCAGGCTCACGGGCAGATGTACACCGGAGACCGCCGAGACCCACGCGGACGCAGAAAGCAAAAGGAGCAAGATGATAAAAAGAAGGAGTGACTCTCCGCGGACCAAAGCAGGCGCCGGTCGGGTTGAAAGCAGTGCAGCGCAGGGTGAGTCGCCGCCCCCGAAGCTGCCGTCATACCGCTGCACTCTCGAATACGTGCCGACGTCACTCCGAGTGCTCTCCTCTGCTCGCGGCGTGTCGTTAGCGCCCCTATGCCAGTCGTGTGCACGCCGGCCAGGGAGCAGAGCCAGCGAGCGAAAGAATGGACGGACAGAACAAAAAAAAAAGGGGGGGGGGGAATAAAAGTCGTAGACACGAAGCCAAAAGTGAAGAAAAGAAGGGAAGCAAAAAAGAAATGAAAAAGATAGAAACCGAAAAAAAGCAAGATATGGCCAGACTGCACCAATGATGGTGACGAGTTATGTACGTGATCTCGTGCCGGTCGCGTGAAGGAGCCAAGTGTGTGTGGCGCCGGGGGCACCCTTCCCATGCCCGCCAGCCTGCCCTCGTTTCCTTACCTCCGCACTCTCTTTCTTTCTTTTTTTCTTCTCTTGCTTCGCTTTTTTGCGCGTCGGCTGCGGTCGCCGAGTGGTCGGTTCGTCACACCCCCGCGATCGCGTATATACGCCGCCGAGCGCGCCAAAATGCGGGTTGTCGTGTCCAGGCAACGACCGTGGTTTTCTGTCTGCCTGCCTGCATGCCTGCGCTCGTGGAAGCGGACGACGGCGGAGGCTAGTCGATCGGCTCTTCCGATGCCGCCGGCACAGAGAGCTCAGGCGACGTGCGTCTGGCAGCTTCGGCGTAATTAATGGAATGGCTGGGGCGCGAGCAAAAACGGGGGGGGGGGGGGGGAGTAGCAGAAGGCGGAATCTCTCCCCCCCCCCGTAATGACATGACGTTATCCGCGATGATCAGACCAAGTCATAGGTGTGAGAAATTGGCCAGATTGCCCGCGGCCTCCGTGGTGCCAGAAATAATGAAGAAGTGACACCGCTTACTTCTGCGAGTATAAAGAAATTACCGTACTAGAGGGAGCAGCTTTTACACGGGAATCCTGTGAGCAAAAAAGAAGTGGAAGTGGATGACATGGGACTGAGCTGGTGGGCCGCTTAGTCTTTGTAGAGCGTCAGATGGTTTCAAGACCACACGCAGAAATTCCTTTGTGACTTTTAGTGGATAGGCTATCCAACGCATCCTTCCTTCGGAGGGCGCCTTTTTCTAGAAGACTCATCTTAGATGGCCCTACTGTAAAATCCAGAATTAGACAAAGCAAGTTACACTTTGGTAGTTGGGAAAGTTGCGAGTACAGGGTCATAAATTCCTTACTGCGTGCGAAAAACTGGCATAGATGAGAGGGCACAACCAATTTCAATGCCGCCATCTTGAATTCAAAACCGAAACTATTCCGCCATTTCGTCCCGTGACGTCATACTCATAGTTCCACCTCTATCCATCATATTGGACCGTGACATCATCACTGGCACGCGGCATGTGGTTGTTTCTACAATGCTATTGTAGATGGCGCTACAAGTCTCAGTGCAAGATGCGCTGTTTTCTAGTTGCAGCCACAGATGGCGCTTTGATCTCAGGGTGGTAGGAGACCTCAAGAAATCTCGAAACTTGATGAGTAGTTGCTGGCACAGATGTCGCTGTGATGAAGGGTGGTAGCAGACCCCACAAAATCTCGAAACGTGATGAGTAAGAGCTCACGCTCTTAAAAGCTTGGTATTGTGCGTCTTCTGGTGGTCACCTTCTCGTGCTTGGCCCCAACTCGAATTCCAGAATTTTCTTTCCCTTCCGCCTCGACGTTACGTGAAGCTTTGCATCTAGCACGCTTACCTTCACTTTAAAAAGTCCCGCTAGCTTGATCGCTTCCACTCTGCAGCACATGACAGAAGAAATAGATTACCTCTACCTTTCGCCCCAAGCTTCTGAGCGTTTATATTATAATCCTATTAAGGAACCAGCAAGTCACTCACTGCATGAGAACCAGGCATATTTAAATTCACCTTGATCGTCGCCCGGAAATATTACGCTCGAAGTGATGGAAGGAGAAAAACTGGCCTGTTCGCAGGTTTAGAACTTCCAGAGTTGCGTTGCGCTGTCATAATGAAAGATAAAAAAACAAGAAAACATCCAGGTCTGCGAAGATGACTCGTAAATGGAAGCTAAGACTCCAAGTGTGTACTTGTATAATTTCATCCCTATCTCAGTGCTGTCCCAGTGCTGCGCTGTAGACGGCCGCTTAACTTTATATCCTCGTTCAGAAAATCATATTATCCCATCTCGAGAGTGCTCGTGGAAATGAATATGTGTGCCGAAAATGTATGTGTTTAAACACAGACTTGTAGCATGAAGTGGAAGCCCACGGCACCAGGGCAACTTGCACGGGAAGCCTAGCGGCACCATTGACAGTCTCGTTAGACGCTCTCACAGGTACAGCCGCAGGCCGCATGACTCCGCATCGATCAGTTCTATGGACCGTGTTCCGATAGGACCTGCCTAATCTAGCTCTCTTCTGGCCGGGTCTATGAGGATCAAGCATCTAATTTTATAATTTACTAAGCCCCACAACATACCTCGCGAGTCAGACCAAAGCTTTCATTATCCTTTGCAGCAGTGCTTTGTCTATGACCATGAGTGAACGGATGTTTGTGCTGATATGTTTGCTCGACACGAGCGGGTTCCCTCAAGATTAAAGAAGGCGTATAGGAATGGAAGGCTGCTTCATTTATGGGTTACTTTTTGCACGAGCGAAAAGTAAAAGTAATTTTTTTTTTTGCAGCCTATGCTGAGGTGTTGTGTGCATTGAGAGACTGACACTCGTCAGGCATCCGCGCCTTTTTGTCAGCCTCTTAGACAGACGTGTACTTTTTTTGTGTGTGCCTTGTCTGCCTGAAATAAAAATTCAAACATTGTGTGACATTCCTTGTGTGCTACGAGGTACATTGTTCGACGGCGCGGCGTAGACGGAAACCCAGGTATTTCTTTGTGTGTGCTACGAGGATCCACGTTCGACGGCGCGGCGTAGACGAAGGGACCCGCCGCCGTGACAGCGGCATCATCAATTACCCAGCCATGCTCTTTGAGTGACGACCAGAACAACCGGACCCGCCGCCGCCGCCGCGGGGAAACAGGCTTTATCCTCCCCAATTTCCGGGCACATTCCAGGACAAGGAAGCTGTCAGCGGGCCAGAGCGCGCCGTACCACAGCCGACGCTATGCGCTACCGCGAAGACAACATTCTTTCCCTCCTTCCCCTTTCGACGTGGGCTATCGCCGGGAAGGCACCCACAGCTTCCCGCCGTGCCTCGTGAACAAAAGCGCATTCCCAGAAGGGCCGTGACGGACACCTGTCATGGCGGACAGGCAGTACTCGCCAAGAATGTGGAAAGACAGGCGCTAGTGAATTAGCTCCGAAGAGAGAGCCTGTGTATACTCTCACTTGAGAGAGAGTGGTGGCGTTTTTGTTGTTTATTTAGTTTGTATTGTTAACAGACTCTGGGTTCGAGGCTAAGCCCAACCCAAGGGGTGGTCCCCATCTCGCATGTTATTTTGGATTGGAGAATTGATGCTTTGGGCGGGCCACTGGAAATGACCGCCCTTAGTCCTCTGTTAATCAAGTGCTTAAAAGCACATGTAAACGGATGCAGTCCAGTCTGAGCTGGGGCTCCATGCTTAGCATGTAATGTGATGCTACTTAGGCACTAACCTGCCCGGTCGATGAGTAAAGTAGTGCAAAGTTTGTTCTTTTGTAAATTCAGTTCTGCTTTTTCCAGTTTAACTCTCTGTATATGTATGTTGTAAAATTATGCTCTGCTGTCATCATCTACAAGCTCGCCTCCTGTTCATCTTCCAAGCCGAACGACACTAGAGGAAGGGTTTGGGAACCATCCTCGAAGAAACGGACGACTATTGAAATTCTACTGCATACACGCTCAGGACGACATCATTCGCCAAGAGGGCCTTCAGCGCCGAAGCCCGACGGCGTGCAGCTTCTGCCAGCAACCGCTCGAGCCCAACTCCGGAGCCACTCCATCGCCCCCATGAAGTCGTCGGCACGTAAGCTCGGACGCCCCAGCCTCTGATGTATAATCTTCATCATGTGTAATTATTGAATATACCTGTTTGTTTAAACTGAGCCATACGGTGTCTCTTTGCCTCTCCGTCCCGTGTGGACCTGCGCATTATGGGGGTCATCACAATTGTGTAACGTAAAAACTAGGCAATAAGGAGGTGGCATAAGCTGGCGGCAGCGCTTTCTCCTGCATCGTCTCACTGTTCGAGCATACTATACTTTCGCGAATAATGACCATCTTGTACTTTTATTTGTTTTTATACTTTCTGTTTGGTTTCGTGCTTCGGTACTTCAACCCCCCTATTCTCCGTCAAATAGCGACAATCTGTGTGCTTTGTACTCATTGGAAAGATGCACCCAGGTGACTGCCTACCCCGAATCTCCGTGAAGTAGCGTCAGGATCCATCGTCTGCACGCCTGAAGCCTTAATAAGTGGAGAAAACATGAAGCTCAGTGACAATAATCAGCTTCAGCTTATAGAAATATGTTTGGGAAGAGTAGTTGGGATGAAAAAAAAAATACAGCATTATGGGTTAAAAAATATACACATCGCCCATTTTGTGCCTAGACAAAAAAAAATTACGGCGCAAGCAAAACGTTGCTTTCGTGGTCTGCTTCTGGTGGTAGGGTGCGAAGATGAGCGCTCCAATTCCCAGGTCACGTCACACGACGCCGCTCCGTCTCCCCCTCCCCCAAGCCAGCTCCGCCGCATGAAGAGCGATCGCGCGGTGAAGCACACAAAACAGGTCGTTCGAAACGGCAGCGTTCACCAATCGAAACTACATTTTCTCGAGGAGCCCAATTCTCCTAATAAACCGAAGCTGGACGATAAACACGTGATCACGACCGAACGGCCCGACAGCGACGATAACCTTTTTGCGCAACTTATCTTTGCAAATAAAAACTAGTCTTTACTTCGCTTTTGGACTTCTCTTTGCTTTAGCGCTTTCGCTCAAGCGTAAGGTAATCAACTCGGTGTTTTTCTTTCAGCCACCTTTAGTCCACCTTCATTGTACGCTCTTTTTTCAACTTCCAGGCAGCACCTTTTCGCAAGAATTCGCGACTTTTCGCATTTCTGCCTTCATTGCTCTGAGAGGGCTGCAGAACGTATTAACGGGAATGCAGACCACGTGCACCGGTCAAGGACAAGACGAGCTGATGTCTTACCCCGCGGACACGATGAATGCAGCTAAAAAAACTTGCAAACTGTTACTGTTTCAGTGATATGAGGGGAAATATGTACTATATCACTTCACGAGTGCATGATAGAGGACTTCCGTGTGGTCTGTGAAGGGCTGAAAACATGGGGACGAGGCCACATGTTTCCAAGATGAAATAGTCTATACCTTCTTCACCGCCGTTCTCTTAAGGTCGCCTTCGCTTTTGAATAACTGTGTGTACACGTACGGGTATAAGGTGGGGTGCCACCTGCATGAAAAAAAAAATGCTTTTCTGGTCGTCTTAAGATCGCGCATTGCTATATGCTTCACCTAGACGGTCAATGAACAGAGGTTAGATTGGACTAAAAAGAAAAAAAATTGTCATGCCCACACCTTCTTGCGACGACGGTCAGTTGCAGTAAAAATAGCCACTGGGATAATTCTGAGTGCTCCAAAAAAAAAAAAGATGTTTGCCCATTGAGCTGCATGAGCCAGTAAGATATAGACGCCCAGTATCCTCGTACATTTTCGATAGCAAAAAAAAAAACTAAAAAATGCAGAAATATCGGGTTCACGGTATTTCTGATACCTTGATTTCCACATTTATTACGCGTGCCGTGCGGATTGTAGTCATATGAGGACCCCATCGCAGGGTCTCCCTATATCACAAATAGGGATTCATGGCACTCCGCTTGCAATGCTTACGAAACTCACTTCATGCCCTTATCTTCTGTCCCGCACATATTGCGTGTTTACGTAACGGAGCACTCTCAGCGATCATTTGAGTAGTCTTCATATTCCCATATCATGTGTTCTGACGCTCCACACTGCGGTGTCGATCCAGATTCGAAGGGTCAGACCAGACAATACGCTCTACCTAGAAGTTCGTATGTGCAGCTTACAGCTTCAAGGTTGAAGCTTTGTGCCGTGCGAGATTCCCTGTATTCATTCAACCTTTCTTCTCCTTATTTTTGTGTAAGTAAAACTTCGATATACTTTTTTTTTCATTTAGGAGGTTATTACGGGTCGTATAAGAGTTGACAGCGTATACGCTTCTCAGATTCCTTTCCCCTGAGTCGAATGACCACCGCTTTGTATTCTGCTCTCTTCATGACGACAAAGCGGCTGGCTCGTCATTAATTTTGCTCATCTAAAATATTTTATTCTGGCAGCGGAATGGATTTAAAAGGGAAACACACTGCACGAGCAGGACAACTGATATGGTGCGAGGGCTGCAGAATTAAACGCACAAAGGCACGCTGGAGTCCGGAAGCTTTCTATTGTGAGCAAAAAAAAAAATGCGTGCGCACTATTAATCCCCCCTCCCTCCGTTCCAAGAATAGGGAACTAATTCCTACCGAATAACTTTGGTCATATGCGTTTTTAGTGAACATAAACCTGAAAAAAATCAGTAGAGTTAGTTCATAAATATAACCTTGAGGTACTGATTTCGCTTGAGAGTTATCATTTCTCCTCTGCATGTTGTCTTTGCTTCGCCACGAGTATTTACGCCTGCTCGTGGGCGTGCGATTTTTACCCTCTGCTTACTCACGCATGTCATAAAACAGGATCGTATTTACTGGGATGTTGTTCTCACTGTCTATCAGTTACGCTCCAGTAACACTTGCCGGTGAAAAAAAGACTGGCGTGTACGGATTTGTAACAACTAAGTGTCAACCGCAAAGACAAGTTCTGGCCAAGGAAGACAGCTCTTCAGCAATGCATTTCATGTTTACACTTTTTCTTGACGGCTAGAGACGCTGCATTTTTTTTTATTACGCTGCATTATCCACACTAAGTGACGCGTTCAAAAGAGAATAATTGTTTGCTTTCCAATTTGAAAAACTCACTCCATCAATTCGCGCTTGAAGGTGAAGAGCAGCCGCCTCTTTTCTTGACACATCATGCGTAATCTATTTTCCTTTCTGATACTAAAAGTAACTATTGCGATGCTTGTATGAGGTGCAGTTTTTTTCTTCATGTCCAAGAGGCAGCTAGTTTGACAGCTGCACTTTCATGCGACGAAAACAGCACGTATTTGGACGCTGCAAGACGACCGCGGCGAACGCTTCTTCTTGCAAACACCAGAAGAAACCAGTTCCACAAAAAGGATCGTCTCAGAGGAGCTGCCACTACATCCAGTAAGCTGCGTCCTGCGCAGTCGTCTCTCTTTTTACAGCGTAATGCATTCTTTTCTTTTTTTTCTACGGGCCTCTCACCTCTGCACAGAGGCAACCGAATAGGCTGATCAGCGCCACAGTCACTCCGCATCTCATCAAACTTTCGTACCTGCTCGACAGCCGTGATTGGCGCTTCTGGCAAATCCCTTAGCCCCGAAGCAAATTCGGTAGCGCGGTTCCCTTGGCTCCCCATCTGTGTGAGCCCCTGTTCGAGCCAGCCAGCGGCGCCGCATCGCCGCCTTTCTGCCAGGGCCCGCAGTGGCTGATTTCTCCTTTCTGAGGCTCCCCGGCTGCGCGCAGGGGCGCTGATCCGGCGCATCCTCTTGATAAAGTCATCTTGCGCGCACTCGCAGCATGAACGAATGGGGGCGCGCTGAGAATAGAAAATGATAAGGCCCGTTTGGACGCACGTGCCCGGTCAGGCAAGGATGCAATGAACTTTGGTGCAGTGCTACACCTTAGGATGGCCGCCAAACATTTTCCCTTGCAACAAGGTCAAAATCCCTCGATTTCACGTCATTTGCTTCACCTTCGCGTCTGTAGTACAGGGGATAATGAATTGCAGGAAGTATGATACTTTAATAATAAAGAAGCCATTCGTACACGCCACCTCCATCGCTGCGGCTTATGTGTGAGAAACGCAGCTGTGCGGAAGATCATGCTTCGTCTGTCACCCAGCAAAAAGCAAAGTAAAGTCCGCGGGTCCGCTCCGACCACGGTCAGTGTGGCACTTTGCTTTCTTGCGATGGGCTGCGCAGTGACACTTTTCAGGAGCGAGTATGAACGATTAGAAACACTCTTTTCTTCGTTATTGCTTTCTGGACGTGGAAAGGTTATTTATTTTGCCCTTAGGCCATACTTTTGCGGCAGTTGTCACGCCTATGACGCGCTCCAATGGCAGTTCATGAAGTAAAAAAAAATAGTGCTTGGAGAAGCAGAACTGTTATTCCTGAAAGCCTATCGTATTCGACCGGCTCTTATTGCCACCACTGCATCATAGGTATAATAACGTTTGTCGCTCATTGATACCGGATCAAGGCGCTCACTAGAACGTCGCGTACGCTGTAGCGAGCTTGGAAACACCAAGGCTCACTTAGAGCGCGAAAGACAGGTACATTCTTGCTACATTTTGGACTTTTATTGCGACGTTTTATGTGTCTGAGTTTCACGCAAGGCGGAACAGAGCTCTTGGACGTGACTACCTTGAACGCGACAGCGTTAAGGGTCCCGTGTCGCAGAAAAGCCGGTGTAGTCGTTGTCGGCGTCGTAGTTGGCCGTGAGTGAAAAATCCCGATGGGAGCAACGAATTAATCAAATTCAGCTAAACATAAATTTCGTTTCACTTGGGTTTTGATGCGAATCAAACTCGGGACCTTATGATTGCAAGACGGGCACGCTAACCACAGGCTACGAATGCTACTCGGTTTAAGCTGAATAAAGGTGAACCTAGTGAATGCGCTGTGCTCTTTGACTTGGTGGAGTGTCTTCGAGACACGTACTCTCGAGTACATGAGTAATTATCAGTATGCTAAATTGGAATTAGGTAACTGAGAAGGCGATGCGAACGAGACCCGATTACGCTTTCGCGTTCTACTCTTAAAGGCGAAGCTTAAACGTCTTCGATATTTTTTTATCTTTTTACGTCACACAAGCTCGGTAGCGCCAAGAATCTAGTTGATGAGAAGGTGCCCCTCGTGTCCCGATGAAAGAAGCCGATCCTGCACGCACCACGCACAACTCTCCGAACGACAGGGAGAATATAGAGAACGGCACATCGACTCCTGGATGGCCTCATGGCGAGCGCGGCCGTCGCAATAACGGGGCCATGCAGAGTGAAAACGGCGCACAGGCGGCCAAGAACGGAAGGCCGAACTTCGGACATCTCCGGTGCGCAATTGTTTCTCCTAGAAGAACGGCCAAGGGGCGGGAGCAAACAGGGCGGCCGAGGCAGTGAGAGCGGCCGGAAGAAGCTGGCCCCGCTACGGATTGAACCATGCATTATAGATGGCTTTGCCTCTGCCAAGCTCATTGGGAGAGAAGCGAGCCGGCAAATCCGCCGCCGAGATTTAAGCGGCGGGCGGCACTGCGCAGCTTCTTTGAGGCCCGTCGTCGCTTCTCGAATTCGTCCAAGGTTGAGCGCGCAACATTCAGCCTCGATTGAATTTCTAAAACCGGGACAAGCCCTGGGAAAGAACGGAGGGCGGACAGGATATTTGGAGGCATCGATCTTCCTCGGGAGAGGCATGTTTGTGCGGGCCCTCCGCGCGCGCGGGGGAGAAAACAAGAGACTGGCGGCGGCTCGGCGAATGAAGGGAGCTCACTGCGCTTACACAGCCGGCCTGCGTAAAGGGTAGAGACAAGCGCCACTTTCGGTCGCTTATATACGCACGCAGATGAGCGCTGTTTCAACTATTACTGACTTGCCGGCAGTTGTCGGAATCCTTACAGTGACGTTCCGTATGGGCGAAAAGCATATGCCGTCGAGCCCGAATATATCGAACTAGGATATTTAAAATTATTGAATATACCGAATCCACAGATTATCCCCTTGAAAATTCTGTGTAAACATATTGGAAAATCGCAGTGTATATGGAACTTCAGATTCGCCGGTCAGTCGCTATATCAAACTGCGCGCCGCCCTCCTGCCAGTGGCGCTTCTCTTAACGCCGCTCTTTGATCATTTTTTTGCGCGCGGAGACGGGTCGGTTGCGCGGAATTGGACACCTGCTGTCAGCGCTACCGCTGTGAAACTGCTTGACGAGACGAACGTCGGGTGTGCTTGAGGGTGGCCTTCAGTCTCATGCACTCGTTTTCCACGCCACGCCGCTGTCATGCGGTGAAGCCAACCTAACTAACTAAAGCCTAGCGGCGGCGCTCGCCTAGCGTACTTCGTCACCGAAGACTTTGCGCGCAAAGAAAGCGTGCCTTAATTTTAATGCACATTTTTTTTTAAGTATAGTGTAGTGGTAACAGCGCTAGAGATGTTTTGACAAGCGATTGCGATTTCCAAAGCACCGTCCGCAGCGGCTTCGATGTGAAGAAGGTTTGACTTTGCAACGCCTAGCGAGCTCCATGTCTCCGCAAGAAGCGCGTCACTAGCGTGGGTGAAATGTACTCTCGCTTCTAGGTCAGAGATAATGTTATCCATGCCATTTTTATACAACCGCTTACCGATATGTTGAATTATTTCGCGATCCCCTTTGAGTTTAATATATCCGCTTTCGACTGTATGTCTGAAAACAATGGCTGAATTAACTATTTCCGGCAATCGGGATGAGATATAACGGTAGCGTTGAACTTGTCGTTTTCATGTGTTTAGTATCATGGAGTTGAACGTTCTGTGCAGACGAATCGGCTAATAATTACATTATTTCTGTGTGTAGAAGTAAAAATAGAAACGGCAACAGCACAGTGTTTTGTTGCATGGTTGTATGCTCAGACGTGAAGCCACATAAAATACCAAATAATGTCAGTGCACTTTTTCCGAGCGCGTATGACACGGTGATATTTTAACTCAAGAAAACTGTAAAAAATGGTGAAAGGCCACAAGTCATGTGAATGATGAAGAAATGTTTCGATAGAAACCGGCAGCCTAATGATTCGGCCAAGATATAAAATAAGCTAAATTTGGTTCTCCTTTTGCAAAAGGTCAAAAATTATTTGGACAAACACGTACACGTACTCGAGTAAGAATAAGAATAAAGACAGTCGCGTGCAGGGAATAAATGCAACCGACTCATATGGCACCATGCAGTGCAGAAGAAAGAAAATGGCGAACGATTTAGTGTGGTTAGGCCAAATGCGAATTAGGCGCACTAGCGCTTCTGTTTTCACTTCGGTTTCGGTTAGAGGCTCGGTTTTCAAGGTCAAGCAGGTGTCAGACAAAGATCGGCTAATTTGAACTTAAGCTCCGTCTTAAGGGTATAACAAAGCGCTAATGGATTATTGCCTATGTGTGCGGAATTGGTCATCCTCTGCTCTACATTCATGGGTCCCTGGCAGTCCTCGTACCCCTCCTGGCGCAGTGGTGCAGCGGTTAAGCGGTGCGCCACTGCCCTGCGATGACAGGTGCTGCCACCGGTGGCGCTTGCGAGACCCAGGTTGCCCTTCCCGAGCAACCTCACGGTCACTGATAGAGGCTTCGTACAGACTAACTTCGGCGAAATCTGAGACTGGCTGTTTTAGTGCTCGCGCACTAAAAATGTAAAAAATAATTGTGCAGATAAAAAAATACTAATTTCAACTTTCGAGCGCAATGTAATCGTCGTAACAAGGCTCGCACGGCTTTCGTGGCTTTCACGGCTTTTTAACGCAAGACAGTAAGTACTATCGGAAGCAAAAGTCCCTAGGACTTCTGAGCGGGAACAAAAGCCTATATTTCTGCTATTAGCCAGTGGCTCGTCACCACAGTTGTGGAGGCAAAAGCCGGATTAATGTCGTCTAATGTGGAGTTGTAATATGGAGTAGTCGTTGGCAGCCATTGCTCCTACGCGCCTAGATAGTTTCTCGCATGACCTGGAGACTGTTGCCTCTAATAGTACATGAATCGGCCGCGTACTAGAAGCAAAGACATTTTCCTGTATGGGTATTTCAGAAGTGGCCGACTGGGATCCCCGAATGGCAAGCCACGGCCGGATTTCGGCCCCTTATGAGCGCGAACGCCGTACGAACCATAGGGTACGGACCATTGAAAATACTAAGGAGCTCGTGGAAGGAGTAATGAGGTGAGCCTATCGCCTGAGCTCCAGCCAGCGGGTGCATGCATGACCTCACGTGGGCTCCATTCCGGAAACTAAACGATCAGGGGCTGCACCGTACACAAGCGGACGAGTCGTGTCACCGCAGTAACCATCTGCTCGCTCAGTACAGAAAAGCTGCTCTCCAACTGACCAAGGTCGCTCGAGGGTTAACGCAAATAAAGCACGCTCCGCCGCATTGTTACCGGCTTGCTCATGGGCAGGAAACATGAGCTTCAGGCGTACGCTATTCATGGCAGGCGTGAGAAGCCCCTGTAATCGCGTTCTCGCTCTGTGCCACGGAGTATTCAGCGGAGCCGTGACTGGCGACGCCTTTTGAAGCTGACGCTATTCGCAAACGTCAGGCGCAGATTTTAACCCGCGACAAGTTCGGCGCTGTTATTCGCACGAAGCGCTTGAAATGGCTTCGCTGAAGCCTCGCGAATTCGTCTTTTTTTTTGCGCCTAAAGAAATACATTTACCTGTGGTGCTTCTGCTGATGCTGCATCCAGTCGCTAAAGCGCCCGCATTGCTGCCGGTGGCCTGCGTGGGCGCGTCATGAATTTGGAAAACACTCAATGTCCCTTCATTTCCACGCGCTACTTCCGCCTGAAATAGCAGTGCCGTCTGTCGAGGACTGCGGAAAACAGCGAATTTCTCGAGCTTCTTACACGACTTGGCGTGGCTTCATGCTGCGGCATGGATATCCGGCGCTCGCCGACCGTACTTGGAGGCGTATAAAGCAGCACCCAACGGGCCAGACTCCCCGCGTGACGGAAGCACAAACACGTCGACGTGACAAAGAAACTGAGAGCGAAACCCGAGCTTCCGCTTACAAACTTCGGGGGAGCTTGAATATGTGAATTTCTGGATGTCTCCCGAGAAGCGTTTTGCGTATTTCTGTTCGTGCCATACTGGGCGCGGAAGCTTTGCTCAAGTTGGAACGGCCCAAACGAAAGGTTAGTCACGGCCGCGCCGCTTTAATGTTTATATTTAAGGGATTCAATTGCCACTTGCGCGCTGTCAATGCCTGCGGAACCACGGCTGGAAGCCCCTCGACAGCCGTGTTCAGTGGAAGGACTCACGGCAGTGAACGTTCCGGCGTGATTGGAAGTTCTTTTCCTGGCTCTCCGTTCTTGACTACTTGCAGTGCACTTCCGGTTGTTGCTCCTTGGATCCCGCATTCTGCACGCATTCTGTACGTCCATTCTGTACGTCCATTCTGTACTGTGGCTGCACTATTCACATTCACATTCACCAAAGAACACTAATCATATAGCGAAGTCACTCTGACGTGGGTATACACGCGTCACGTGCGGCAGCGCGCTAACGTGTAGACGCCCATTTGCATTTCGCATGGGCACTATGACATTGTTCGTCCGAAGCTTAATTCCTTGTTTTCTTCTTCGAGTGAGCTCTTTTCCGAAGCTAAATGACGCCACGGAGAGGCAGGATGTGGTGAAAAATAACAAGGACTGTAAGAAGAAAAAAGCGAGGATGAGAGAGAGAGAGAGAGAGAGAGAGAGAGAGGGGGGGGGGATGATAGAAGATAAAGCCGTCTCAGACGTAACGGCTCCTTGCGGTCGGAGGAGTAGTGCGACAACGGGGGCTCGTGGGGAAAGAACAAAGCCCCATTGCTGTCTGGTAAGTGGCATCTGGAGCGCAGCCTGTGGGGAATAATCTGGATACGCCCCATCTTTTCCGCTCCCGTCTGGCTCTTTTTAAAACCGAAAATTTTAGAAGGGCACTTCGTAAAAAAGAGAAAACATAAAGGGAAAAAAAAGGAGAACGGCGGATGAAGGGGAGACGGAGTGAGTGGCGACAGATTATTGTTTGACCCACGCAGAGCTGCGCCGGCGGGGCGTTGCTCGGCGGGAAAGGGAACGAGAGCGCGCGGCGCGCAGTGCGCTCTTCAAGAAGGGCCGGGTGCGAATCGATGATCGTAGAAAGCTAATAATTAATCTCCTTGGTCGACGACGATAACAAAAAAAAAAGCTCGGTGGCAACCGTAGATTGAAAATTCTGACATCAGCGCATGTCGACCCCTGGAAAGATCCCTTGAATGAGTAATGAGTCAGAGCGTCCTTTAACCTCACCCGCGTACCCTCTCTCAATTGTTCTCCCCCTTCTGCCCCCTCCTCGCGTTCGCGGCACGAGCCCCGTGCGTAACGCAGGCGAATCCTAGTCATGCGGCTGACCCGCTTCAAAGGAACACTCGTTTTACGGTCGGTACTGAAGCGCTTTTTTTTTTCATGTGGGTTTGTATGTGTCACTTTGAAATGTTTAGTTTTTACTTGACGATATCATTGTCCTTGAGGTTCCTTCATGGGGGAAAGGGAAATTGTTTTGTTGCCTTCCAGGAAGCAGCTGGGGGCCTTGGCCCGTTTCTTGTTGCAGGCAGCCCTTCTGAATGAAGAAGCTCGCGTCCCAGGAGAGCGTTTTATGACATCAGCTTTCCAAAGAGATTAAGAAATGAAGAAACGGATTCTGATAAAGTAAGGAGATCAGGCTTCCGGAAAATGGTTGTTTGTTCAGATACAAAGCCCCCATAAAAAAAGAAAGAACGGCACACACAGTAATAATACAGAAAAGTATCATCCCATTCTGAGGTGTAAGCGTAGTAGTAGCAGCCCGCTAAATGGCGTGCATCAGGTTTCTCGGAAGCCGCCCTTTATTCGTCGCCGCTTAGGTGCCTCCGGACAAAGCGAGCAGCCCTGATATGTAAATAAAGACAACCGCCATTTTCTAACGGCTGGGCGCCCTGATGCGTCACATTCTCTCAAAAGATTTAAGCAAGTTATGACCCTTCTAGGTTTTTGACTATAGCGTCAGTGGAAACTCAGGCAAGCGGGAATCTTTCCTCTTCTCCCAGCTGTCCCGATATCAAAATGGCCTGGTTGTTGCTTGAAAATTATCTGAGCGCATTGTTTATCAGATATGTTTGTTTATTTGCCGCTCCTCAGCAACAAGAGATAAAAAATATTTGGTTAGAGCTGCGGCATGTCCGGCGCTTGCACATATCCGAAGAACACATAGTGCTTTTGTGCAGTGGCCAGCGAAGCTGATCTGTTCTCTTCACCGCGGGTTCGAAACCCAATGGCGGCAATAATTATTTTCTTTCTGCGCCCTCATGGTCATGCAAGCCACAGGATTCTCGGTTCGGTTTGACCCGTGAAGTAGTGCTTTCGCAAAAAAAAAAAAGAAATCGACCATGGAAATTTGTGTATCGCTTTCGACGGCACCAATAGAAGCAGGCTCGCGACTGTTGAACTTATCTTTATCGCGTTTCGTAGGCAGCCAGGACTTTAAATCACTTGACCACGACACCCGACATGTCCGCATTTGTAAATAGATAGCAGTGAGTTGCCTGCGCGAGATAACTAAAAATAAATAAATAAAATAAAAGACAAGAAAAAGAACAAAAGGCAGCGGTTGGGGATAGGTAAAGGAGGCGTGTGGTGGTACGTACAGGGCCCACATCATACCATTCTAGGTGCGTAACCACAATGCCACCCTGGACATAAAAATAATGGCTTACAAAATGGGCTTACTTCGGGAGCTTACTTACGCAAGTCTTATTTTGGAGCCGTACACTGAAACGTGAGCCGGTACAAAATAAGGCCCTGAGATTTATTTTGTACACATAAGCAATAACCCAGTCAGTGCCTTAACTTAGAAGTAGAGCTGGATTCACGACGGTTAATCGGAAATTGCAACTTCATAGGCTCCATTTCTTTTTTCCGTGTTTTGAACAGTGATTATAAGGTCGATCTGGAAAAATGCATTACATCTCATAATCCAGCTACCACCGGACCAAAAACATGCTCCAGCAAGGAGCCCGGCGGAAGCTCTTATGCGCAACTGGTTCCGGAAGTTGGGCCTGACATTGGTCTGAACATTTTCTCTTGACGATGACCGGTGATAAGTCGTATCTTGCACTTAGCTTGTGCGTTGCGCCGCATTTTGCAATATGGCCAATGGCAGCAGGGCTGAACACGAGGAATAAGTGCATGCCCTGCGTATATGTCCATAGCACTTCGTTTTGACAGTTGCGCTCTGCGACGTCAATGTAGCCGGTGATTTTTCGACCATTTGTTAGACAATTCGAGAAATATTCCTTTAATAAAAAACTTGTAAGTTAACACACATTTCGCCTTCGTCAGTGGCGCTGGCATGTGGGCTCCTTCAACCGCTCTCCGAATTAATTGGGGCCGGAAGCGTTCCTCTTCGATCCGACGATGCCGCGAGAAATGTAAACAAATGCCCAAGGTTAAGCGACGGTGTCTCAAACTGCGCTAGAAACAGGCAAACGCGCCTTGACCATAACGGCAGTGACGGCACCGCACCCTCGGAGTTCCGGCTAAATCCGCCTCTTCTCGACAGATCAAGTGAGAGCGCTCCGCTGCGGAGCGAGTTGCTCCTAAATTACCAGTCGAACTGGAGAACCCGGTCCAGATCGACCAGTGAAATTCGTATTCGCCGCCGCCGAGCACGAAAAGCTATTCCGGGTCAACCAGTAAAATTCTCCATTAAGTTCACCAGAGTCTCTAGACCTATTTTCGGCGGTTTGTTGGCCCCTTCTTATGCGTCTGCGACTTCACTGAGATCGCAGCAAGACGGGGGGAATAGTTTGTGATTACAAAGCGTGCACTTACACTCGTCAAAGTAGCATTTTGGGCGGAGTATGCGACTTGCCGACGTTCGTTGCAGTTGACAGACGACAGGCTCCGCTGCGCCGACAGTACTGTACGTCGCGCTTCTCGGTACCCGTGCCCTGGCATGCGATGGTTTGTCATCCGAGTATTAAAGGGCCCAGACCACCCTCTGGTCGAAAATTTGTTGTACTCCGGCGCTGGTCAGGCATCGTCGCTGCAAAGCGTGGACGCAAAATTTTTCTCAAAAGTCTCACCAAGAGGAGAAATACGGCCATCGAAATCAAAAAATTCCTGCGCACTTCTCTCTGTTATTCCTTCTCCGAGTCGGTTTCTATCACCCATCAAGGTAACTATCCTTCGCAAGCAACGCCCCGAAGCTTCAGGGGCTTTTTTCGCAACCAAAATCTTTCTTTCTCCTTCTCTTTTAATGGGAAGACGCTGGATACGGCAAATGTTTGCCTCATAGCCCCTCCCACCAAGTATTTTTTCTGCCTCTTTCTAAATAGCAACCCGATAGGTTGCTATCTTTCGTTCATGAAGGGTTGCTATCTTCAGATTACGGGGCAAATTTGATCTTTGATGAACGAGCGCAAAAGGACAACAGGCAAGTAGAAGAAGGACGATGTGGACTGAATCGCTTGTCTTTTTCTTGTCCTTTTGCGCTGGTCCGTCCAAAAGCATGGCATAATAATTGGTTTTTTTTTTTAGGGGAAAGGAAATGGCGCAGTATCTGTCTCATATGTAGTTGTACACCTGAGCAGCGCCGTAAGGGAAGGTATGAACGAGGGAGTGAAAGAAGAAAGGAAGAGAGAGGTGCCGTAGTGGAGGGCTCCGGCATAATTTCGACCACCTGGGGATCTTTATCGTGCGCTGACATCGCACAGCACACGGGCGCCTTAGCGTTTTTCCTCGAACCCGGGAACTCCGGATCAGTAGTCGAGCGCCCTAACCACTGAGCCACCGCGGCGGGGCAAAGCATGGCAGCAGAAAACACAAGTGCACTGAGTTTGTTTAAAAAACTTTCATTCTTGGGTGCGGCAAAACAAGGGCTAATACGAAATCTCATATGCTCACCGTATTATCGAGGAAGCAGATGCTTGCATAAGTAACACAGCGGTGAGCTTGTTGGATAAGGAAATTGGGTTTTTAAGCTCTTTAGAGCAGCTGCCGAAGTCTATCGGGTAGGCAATATGAGGAAAATTTTTTTTCGCTTTCGTTTTAATTTTTTTTTGTTTTCATGCGGTGGTCATGTGTTGCCTGTGTGGAATTATTGCTGAGGGGATTATATGTGAAGTGCAAGGAAATACAGACGGTAGAAAGCACAGCGTCGTCCTGCGTTCTTTACTGTTTCTACGCTCCTCTACCTGGTTGTATTCTTTGTGACTATGAACCAACTGGCCCAGCTTTCCACTCTACTGAAAGAAATCTGTGCTAAAGCACAGTCTGAGAAAACGCCGTTAGTTCCTAATGAACGCGGTCGTGTACAAAGAGCCGTAAAGGGCACTTTGGACCAACATATAGTCACAATCATCATCATCAATTCCCCCGAGAATCAGAATGACGGACGAGTGGTATGCAGTGTTGCTGTATCATCACAGTGAAGCCTTGGGTGGTAGCGGATGATCGAGAAGATTGCCTTTGTCTAGAGTGAACACGAACGGACTTACTTGAATTTTCGCCGCATTTCAGGCAGCACATGGCTATATACTGCGGGGGCGATCATAACTGTCCGATCTACACACTGAGATTTTTTATTTAAAATGGCCAAACTTTGCCTGGGGCCCTTTAAAGAGGACTTATGTCGTCAGAGTACGCTCATATCAGAGCTAGCGTACCTGGGAAAACCAGCGTGGGAAAGAACATTAAGGGTGAACAAGTGCTTACTGCTGACTGTGTGGTTTCATGGCAAGCGCCACTAAATACAGCATAGCACATGATATAATCCACTCGCGCTGAGAACATAAAAAAAGCAATTTATTGCCACAACCGAGTGTCAAGAAAACATAATTCTGAACAAACGTATGAATAAATGTGTCGCTAACGCAGGCGCCCCCTCTTTTCGTGCTATTATCCACGTGGCTATGACTACAGGGGCGGCCGTAATCCTGATGGCGCAGACCATTGTGCGCGCACACAAAACAACTGCCCTCATCAGTCGTCGGGACAAAATCGCCCGTCGCTCTTGCCAATAGAAATGTTTAAACTAGTCGCCTGGGATGCCGATAACAACCTTGAACACAGCAGAAACTGCCCCACATGGCCACGATTTTGCCAGAGCGCTCTGGTCGCGTCTGGCGTTGCGGATAGAAAGTGGTAAGGGCGTGCGTCGGAGGCGATCAGCAAAGAGTAAAAAACGAGCACGACAAGGCTTAGATGCAGTACTGGGCTTTCGCGATTTATTGGTCACGTGTGCCTGTGCCGTTCTGTATCCCAGGAACATCACTCCGATTAAACACTTTGAAGGCTGTAGAGCGTGAACGAAAATAGGCATGCCGTAATTGTTTCTTTAATGTCAGCTCACGCTCCCGTGCGTGGTCACTCTTACAGCGCCTTGTTTGGCCTATGCAGGTCTTCGCACATTTCTAGGGCACATGTGGATTCAGCGGGGCATTCCGCAGCGACCGGTTGCCAAAGTAGCGGAACTTGGTACCAGAGCAACGTTCTCGGCACATCGCAGAGAGGGCAGTGACACAGAGTAGCACTTCTTGCGTCCCTGTCCGCTAAAAGGGACACTTGCTGGTAAAAGGGAGGAAACGCTGACAATTTCGTTTCCTGCCTACTATACACGTAGTAAATAGCTGGCGTTATAGCGTCGTGCACGACTCCGTGCAGCCGTCTTGGTAATGCTTTGCTTTTCACTTCTATCGACGACGCTTGCACGCATATAGCTGAGAGTTTGATGCCTTCCTTCCTGCTACGCTATACAGAGCGTAAGACTTCAGACAATATTTAAAGATGGGCTCTTTGAGTGAGAAGAGCGCTTTTCTCGGCATAGCATTGTGAGCGGTGCAGTACACCAGAATACAGCTTAGACATGCTAACTAGCAGGCTGGTAACTATTACTTTTTAGCTTTTTAACTATTACTGTTAGGCTCCCTAATTATTGAGACGCGTGTAGACCACCGTAAGTAATATTCACATCAGTTTTTAGAATTTCGAAAACGCGGTTACCCTCGGCGCTGTGTCCCAACAAATTTTGGCTATTTCGACGAGTTGTGCACTGGAGAGGTTGTTTTGCCTGCAAGCTTCTCGAAAGCGCATGTATTCTGGCGTGATGTAGCCAAATTTGTTGGGCCACAGAGCGGAGGGAAACCGAGTTTTCGAAATTCTAAAGACTGATGTGTATATTACTTACGGTGGTCTACACGCGTCTCAATAATTAAGCCTAACAGTGATAGTTAAAAAGTTACGTACTATGTATTAGTTAACCAGCCTCCTAGTTAGCACGTATTAGCTATATTCTGATGTACTACATCGCTGACAGTGCTATGCCGAAATAAGTGCCCTTCTAACTAAAAAAAAAACTATTTTTAAGAATTGTGTAAAGTCCTAGGTGAAACAGTCTCTATATATCGAGGTTCTTCCATTGACGATTCTTAAAGCTAAAAACCTGTCCCGTCGTTCGGTGCATACTTTATATTCTGTGCAAGAAACTACGCGAAAGCTCTTCGTTTGAAGTGCATTTTAGCAAGAACGAGCACACATCAGTTCACATTGTTCTGCACAGACTCGATTCTAGTAACCCTTATTTCGCAGGAGGCCTGCTTGCTCGCAATGACATAATCGTCGAAACAGCCGCCGGAGCGCCGGACCACCGAAGCTTTTCCGAAGGCGCTGCCAGTGCGCGGTTCATATCCCAGGAGGACCTCTAAACCGAACTGTAAGGAAAAAGCAAGAAAAAAAGAAATAAAAGAGCGATTTTTTTTTACACTGAAGCTGCACATAAATTTCATTCGCGTGAGGCGGAGCATTCGGCTAAATAATTTTTTAAGTCACAGCAAATGTTAGTGGGGCTGTTCATTTCGCAACAAATGCCGGCAGCGTCAAGCGACAGAAAGCCCGCCCAAAAAAGCTTTATACTTGCATTACACGTCTTCTGCTCGCACATCGCCGCGTTGGCGCATAATCCTAGACAATGAGGCGGATTAGGTCGGATACAGTTTCTAACAGCAATCCGGTTGTACTACAGAATTTTCCGCTCGTAGGCGCATCACATTCTTCATTATTGATTTATGGGGGCACTGAACGCTCGCATAGCAGCCTCTACGTCCGCGTGGGCTGCGCACACCGATCTCTTGGGGCGCCCCACAGTGATATAGCGCCGGCGCGCTGCTCCCTCAAGGATATACACCGAGTTGCGCGTTAACTGAAACGTGACGCTCTCCTCGTTCGATGGGCTTAAGCGCGCATTAATTTGGTCCTGGCATAACTTTTTCATCTCTTCATTATTACTTCGCTATCGGCTCATCTCAAGCTCAACTGTCGCGGCTCTATTTTATTGCTTATTTAACGTCTCAACTGGGTCCACCTGGCCTTTTTGTTGACGTACGGACCACTCTAAAGAATTTTTGCCGCGCCAGATCCTTCCATGGCCAGCAAAAATTCTTGTCGGTGCAGTCACGTGCTGAACTTGTTTAGCATTTTACCAGTCCTAACGCACCTTTCATTCTACCCACTACCGTGCAGCTAATCACTGTGAGTACATTTGGCGGCGTTTCCTTCCCATTCATCTCGTCATTCCTTTATTCTTTTAACCCGTGAAGGATGACTGACAGCTAGGTGTCAGTTCTAGTTAAGCTCCCTTGCATTTCCTTAGTCGTACCCCTTTTCCAAATGGAATTAGCCCGCCATATCTCTCCGTCACTAACCCAGGGCTCTCTAAGGGCCAAGCGAGCGCTCTTTTTTTCCCTATCTTGCCTCTTGTCTTAACCTGCTGTTAAGACTTGGTGACAACGGATGCTCGTTGGACTGCGTGTCGAATCAATCGTGGCACAATTACTTCGTCACCACTTGGAGCACTGTTACTAGAACTGCGCAGAAGCTTTGCTTCATGTTGTTTTATGTCATTTCGGGTTTCAATGCATGCAAACGCAAATTTGTTAAATATCTCGCGTTTGCGTGTCTCACATTTTGCGAGCAGTTTTCGGCAGACCACCCCTCGCGTGATACTCTTAAAAGCAATTGAATGTTCTCTTCTTTCCACTTTTTTGTTCATTGTTCAGCTGGCTGCAATTCTTTGATCGTCACTTGTTCAGAAAATTGAATAACTGACTACAGGATTATTTGTCTTCGTCCTCGGTATACGGAAACGCCCTTTTCAGCCAAAATATAGAACCAAGTTGTGCTCCGACCTTCCTGTTCTACAGAAAATGAGTACCATTTAGGAAAAAATCGCGGTTTTTTTTTCTCATAATTCTCGCCTTTCAGTACATGTTCAAGAAGCGTGCACTCAGACTACACACTGATAATCAGGACTTCGTCCGGTACCGCCATCATGCGCCGTTTAAAAGCTGCCGCTGCGTCAACTCTTTGGGAGCCCACATTTAATAACTGAATTGACTTGACTTGAATTGAAGTGAAGTTTCTTTGCATCATATCACATGACACTGGAAGCGCGAGGAAAAAAATTGTCTCAAAGACAACTTATGCAGCTTATGACTTATGCAAGTCCTTCTTCGCTTTCGTCTTTGTTTTAAAGTCCCTGGTTTATAGCAGTAGTTCCTGCTTACGTCTTTGAAAACTACGAAAAGCATTTATTATTTTGTGGGTCTTGCTGAACAAAACATTCCTCTCACTCACTCGTATAGATTCGACAAGTATTCTTAATAGCTGCGGTGAAGCACGGGCGCATTTCTGTTTAAGTTTCAGTTTCAGCTTTTTGCTCACTCATAGTACAATCCTCGCGTGAAGGAAAACACTTGCTTTAATTGCTTTACATTCGCGGAAAGGTTAATTCTGGAGTCGCGTAATGTGGTGAAAGAAGCATATACTTACAGCTTGTCCGCAGTTTTGTTAGACACTCATTATTCTTAAGTCCTGCCAGCTTATTCCGATCCCTACCAGATGTTACTCTCGCAATTTTCGTTCACACGTTCATTCGCAAACAGCACGTTGACTGTACTGTGAAACCTCGGCACAACGTTAGTCAGGCTCCAACGCTTTCATCAGATTTATTAAGATAGAAAAGGGAATGTGAGGTGGGCCCAAAACTTCTACTGTCTGCGCAGCTCGTAAAAGTCTTGTTTACTGCCAACTTCATGGCACGGTCAAGGATCTTTATGCCCCGTGTTTGCGGGAGCGTGATTGAAATACAGCGCTATACTTCGGGAAAGTGACTTGATTACGGACGTGCCGATGAAGGCACGCGTGAACGCATCGACAAGCGTATATTGAACGCGCGACAAAACTCCACTGTGCCACACATGCCAACTTTACATAACGGCGCTTAGGCCAAACAGGGGGTGGGAGTGTCGTTTTCTAGCTCCGTGCCACTAGCGCCACCGCTGCGGCGATAGGTCGATCAGGTGCGAATAAATTGCTCGGAAGGGCGTCTCGTAAAGGCAGTTTTACGATCTCCGTCAGGAATAAAGCTGATCGTGCTATTCGGTGCCCAATGAGCTAGTGTGGCAAGTGGACGGGGGGTGTCTATGGGCATCGGAGTTGCCTGGAGGAGCTTAACTTTAGCGACCGTAACGAAGCTTAGTCTTTCTCCAGTTCCTATATTTTGCGCCCAGAAACCGACGTTGGAGCCGTGAAGTGCTCAGGGGAATTTTATTACCCCAAGCCAGTGCCCCTGGTCACATCTACTGTCGGACTCGAACTCGAAGGGGATCGCGAAATGGTTCGATATATCGATAATTCTATATATAAAACGGAAGTACATAGGCTTATCTGCAACCAGAAAGCAAGAATAGATTGTACCCTCGCTAGTGACATGGTTCAGGCAGGGACGTGTCTACTGCCGGCGTGCTGGCAGTGCACCGTTCGCTGTGCGTTGTTATGCGCAACCTGATTCGCGTAGAAGCCGCAGCGGATAGTTTTTAGGAACAAGCTACTTCCTATCATAAGGTACCTAATCCTGTTACCAGTATACTATAAACAGAATTAGCTCATGAAAATTAAGTAGAGTTAATCTCCGCGACATCTCCAGCAGAGAAACACAAGCTGCAGCAAGGGTTTACTTAAGTTGGCTTCACTGCCTGAAAGCCTTGTGGCGTATAAAGTGAGTACAATAGACCGAAGGCCACGCTCAAGCATTTATAATGCGCGCGAATAGTCATCGAAGAGCACCATCAGCAGGAGCGCCACTTGCAGGGGCGCGGCATGCGGTTCGATATATCGAATGACCGGAGCTGGGTATACAGCGCGACTTTCCTATACTTTTAGACAGGATTTCCAAGGGTGTAGTCTGTGTTCGATGTAGCAAATAATTCTAAATATCCGGGCTAGACTGCATGCACAAGTTACCCACAACGTAGACGGATAAAAAACTGCACTTGCACATGGTTATTGAACTTTGGGGAGCACTGTCGAAAAGCGATCTAGTTTAACGCTTCTAGTGGCGTGTCTATCCAAAGTTTATTCAAGTGTATCAGGCGTCATAGCGGATACGAAGTTGGCTCGCAGCGTATCAGCGGCACCAGAGTTGTCTCAACTAACGCAGTCTAAAACACTATTCAGCGTCTGCTTCGCGGTCTGTGCAAACGCTACGCGTACATTTCTACTTTTTCCTTTTTCCGTCATCCGTCCTCGATGTATACAGCTTTGCGAATGAGAAATGCTTACATTCTCGCTTGCCATAAGGATTTACCCCTGTAGGTTAAGAAAAGATACCTGGAAAACAAGTTACCCATTTTTATTTTGCCTGTTTCTCAGATTTTAGGCGCAGTCTTTCGTTCGAGAAGCTAAGTCACAGGGTGCTTACCAAAGCAAGGCTCGCAAATGATATTTAGTCTCTTATGACATTTAGCCGCGATTGTCTATGCCGAAATAGGGACACAGCCTGGGGGCCCGTGTACTTTCGCGCTGAGATCGTGTGCGTCTGTCCACGAGAATGAGTTCGTCGGGAGCGGGCGTATCAACACAAATTGGCGCGCACATATAATGTTTGCCACCGCGCATACACCACCATCAATCACCGTTCTTATGTACCACTTTCGTTAGTGGGCGCTCAGAAACCCCGAGCACAAGAAGGAAGAGCAGGCCGGATTCTGCTCTCCGTTTTCTCTGAGGGCGCACTAGCTTCAGTCTGATAGCCTGGTACACCTCTGAAATTAAACTAACGCACCGAACCGTCACCGCAGTCTGTGGGATTGTTCCACGCGTTGTCCCAGATGGCGCTTTTCGATTTGCATCCGTCAGTGAAAATATTTCCGTCCCCAAACGAGGGAAAACGTTTACAACTCGTCGTAACTGCCTGGCGTCTGCTCCTGTCGGCATTCACTTGGCATATGTATGAAGAGAAAAGGCTGCGAGCACTTTACACAACCTGCCACCTCTCCGTCCTGCATTTTGTTAAGCGCGCACTCCAGGATTTTCTCTCTGTACAACCAGTATTGTGACGATATTGCATTAGAGAGATAAAGAAATTCACAGTGAATAATTTCTACCACACTAAATTGCTACAGGGCATAATCTGAAAGCAGAACGAAACGTGCCAGAGTAAGAAATCCTTGAAGATTACGAAGCGAAAGATAAGTAAGGCACAATAAAAAGAGCCGCCGCGGTGGCTGAGTGGTCATGGTGCTCGGCTGCTGGCCCGAAAGACGCGGGTTCGATCCCGGCCGCGGCGGTCGAATTTCAATGAAGGCGAAATTCTAGAGGCCCGTGTACTGTACGATGTCAGTGCACGTTAAAGAACCCCAGGTGGTCGAAATTTCCGGAGCCCTTCACTACGGCGTCCCTCATAGCCTGAGTCGCTTTGGGACGTTAAACCCCCATAAACCAAACCAAACAATAAAAAGTCCGCACATGAAAGTAGTCTGGAAACCATGTGGATTTGCAAACACGCTGAAGTTGTCCGCGTGGCGGTATCTGGGTGGCCATTTTAAGGCCATTAAATGTGCGTGTTGTGTGGGATTTCCACTACGTCAAATCTGCTACGTTTAACAAGCGAAGATGAGCCGATGAGATGACGCAGCGTGAATTATGCCTTGCCATCGTCTTGAAGCAGACACGCTTTGGCTTTCTTTCATGTAGGGCGTATGTATTTATAAGCTTTTCAGTCCAGGCATGAGACGACGGTTCAATATCCTGTGCATAAAGTTAGGACATTGTTACGTTTTTTTATTAATAGGCACGTAGCCAAGGGGGGGGGGGGGGGGTGTCGAGGTGAGCGGTCCTTCCGAAATCAAGCCTTTCCCTCCCCTTACCCTAAACAAAAACATCTGGCTATGTGCCTGACTCAGACTGAACAGTGAAGGCGTTGTTGTGGTCATTTTGGGGAAAAGCTGTGGCTGGGATTGCGCCAGCTTTCGGTCGGCGTTAGTACGCTGAAACCAGAGAACGAGTCATTTAAGGAAACTCCGTTTATACACAAACCGTAACAAACGCCACCGTCCAAACGCAGGTATGTGGTAAGCGTGAGGGCTGATTTCAATGCGGAAGAGTTTACCTGCGATACTAACACGCTAACAAGTACTACGACGCATGCCCGACTGTGAGCGCCAATGAGCTAGCTCTTTTCGTGCGCCCGTTTTCACTAGCAGTGTGCATTTTACTGCGCTTATGGTCTCGCATTGAGGACTAGTGCTGATCGCGCGACCCCAGGGACTTCATGCTATGTGTTTCCATAAGTGTTAGTTCCATAAAAAAAAGTACTTGTTCCGTGGGGAATAGTCGGAGACGTTCTTTCAGGCTTCGAAAACTTCACGAGCCAATGAAAATGCTCTTTGGCCTGGAACTCAAGCAACAGACATTGCTATCTGAGCTTTACTGGTTGGCACTGAAGCAATGCTCAGTTGGCCACTAATCAAATTAATCTCAAGTTCTCTTCAGCACAGCCTTCTCACTATGCACCAGCTTTCCGTTCTCAAGCAGGGAGTGTTTTTGGTTATGATGCGTCTGCCGGCGAGCAACCGCATGATTCCCTAACGTATGATCAGTAAGCTGAGTTATATACTTTTAGAGCGGCGCAACTTCCAGCTGAGATGCTTTAGAAGAGTACAGAAATATATTTCCTGCAAATGCCGGCGACACTTCGACCACGTCAACTTTTTTTTTCTTCTTTGAATATTGTCCACTTGAAGAGTAGACACAAGAGCACGTCACAGTATGCTCCATGGTCCTGCGCATAAAGAGGAAACCTTGATGTGGCAAAATTCGTGTTCTTTTACACAAAATTCGTGTTCTTTCACAAATAATTTCCCCAAGTTATTAAGGCAATGAAGCATTCCAAATTTTTCGAATAAAATTTCTCAGTGAAGCCAGTAACGGTAGAAATCCACTACGGCTAGGCTTCAGTGTTTCTACTTATCCGAAAGCATATTTGTCCTCTGCCACTTCAGGCTGGGACATAGGCCTGCTAATACGATATTGGCTGTTTCATGTGATGTCCACCACTTACGCCAGACATAGTGCTTCCTTTCCGCAGCAACTTTGCTGCGCCGCCTGCGGCTTGGCGTCGCATTCACGAACCGCTGCTCCTTTGTTATCGGTATGGTTGATACCCCCGCATGTGTTGTCTGCAGGTGCGACGTGACCATGGTACCCGTTCTGTGTGCATGCCCTCCATACAGTGCCGAATTGCAGTCTCTATGCTGGGCGTGAAGACCTGCCAGGCACTGTTCCGTTTCTTGATAGCGTGGGGCCTGCACAAGAGGCTGTGACTTTGGCACACGCTAATTACTTACTGACTTCATTTTCTTCTTAGCTCCCTTTTCTCCGTGACATTTATATCCCCCAATTCCTTCCCACAGCGCAGGGTAGCAGACCGGTTTTGATGCAATAGCATTAGAAGTCTCATCACGGAATAAAAAACGGCGTTCTGGTTATTCATTGTGGTTGGAGAGTTATGGTGTCAGCAGTTCACGCGACGTGCCACCTGCCACCTCCCCCTTCCCCAATCGCCTTTCTTCTCTCTCTCTCCACCCGCACCGCCGCAAACAAAACCCTTCACGAAAAAAACCTGGCGTTGTGGTCTGTTTTTTTTTTAAATTCGCTGATTCGTCGAGCCGGTGTTGCGGTTTGTAAGAAAATTCGCTGATTGGTCGAGACAGCTACGCGCCATCAGGTCACGTGACGTGCCACCCGCCACACCTGCTACCTCCTTCCCGCCCCCAAGCATGTGTTGTGGTATGTCATAAATTCGCTGGTTCTAATGGTATCCTACTCCCCAAACGTAATGTTATTAAATGTCCCCGCACTTTCTTGCCATTTTTTTGTCCATTTTTGTCAGCAAACTATTTTTGTCAGCAAACCGACATTCTTCTTTAGGACTAGGCTTGGCAGAATCGTCACTCGATATAAAAAAAAAGCAAATTTATCTTTCATGGATCTTGCTGTAGGTGAGATGAGGCAAATAGAAAGCCCAATGCTGCATTTATGACCATTGCACGTACTGAACAGCCCAGTAACAACGACGCATTCACTCGAAGCTAGGGGTCCTGGTTCGAAGTGCACTGCCATGTTGGAAACGCTTTTTTTAGCGTACGCAAGAGTCGCCCACGCTAACTCGGGGAATGGCGTGCGGAGCGCGAACGTACGTCAAGGCTCGATTTAAAATATCGTTTGGTATACGTACACTGCGAAGCACGATATCCCATATGCGAATTTTATACTGGCACTACATTCTCCGATGTCAGAACCCCGCCTCTGCACTCATAGCAGCTTTGGTAGAGCTGCAAGGAACTACTGAGATGGAGTATAAACGAAATACTGCGAGACTGGACGCGCAGTCACATTCTGCAGGAAACAAAACTGCTTATTCGGTGCCTCATGACCAATGGGGGGCTGCAGGTAGCCGTCATGTTGGTGTGCCGCTGTCGGTACATCCGCGAACGAGGAAATTAATGCTAATGATGCACCTTTTGGACTCATTTGATTGCTTTCTAATATTCGAAATATGTACGAGACTGGGCCTTCATATTGAACACAAGTAACCGTGAAAAGTATACGATGTGTATTCGAAATTTTCGAATATTCGCAAATCGCCAAAAGGAAGGTAAAAATACTGCGTATGGAAAGTTTTACTAGGTGCCAATAGTCGGCTGCTCTCAAAATCGCACCGCGGTCATGCAGGACGAATACGTGTTCCTTGGTGTAGGCAGGAAACTGGCGTTTTTAAAAAGCGGTAGCCATTGCATTAATTCCGGTGCTACCGGTAATTCAACAATGGCGCTTTCAAGAATTGAAGTAGCTAATTCTTGCAGCCCTGTCGTTGATTTCTCTCTGTACCCATGCCACTTTGCAGCTGAATTTTTCCAGCTTTGTGCCAAATTAACCAGCTGCCTATTGAGCTTTACACGATGCATTTTTCAGGATGCTCTGTTTTATAGTTTAGCCAGCGGGAAGTGCAAAATCGTGTCTTCAGACCATGTTTCCTCGCCCGTCAAACGTCTCAGATATTTAATTCCAGAGAGCGCTTTCGTAGATCCATTTCCGGCGTCTCCAATTTTCGTGATTTCTTGTTCTCACCTTCAGTAGGGCAGCTTGTGACCTTTTCAAAGCGACCAAGTGCACTGTAAATAAAGTGCCACAACTTAGCTGTAACGTGGTCCAAGACTAAATATTACAATAACATCAACGAATTTTTTTTACTTATCTTCAACGAAATGCTGAAGAGCACTCAGGCGTCGCTCGCAGCGCGTTGTCGCCACTGCCCAGCACTGTATGTGATGGCAGGGATGGCACTTCTTCTAAACGCTTAAGCGCATGCTGATGTCGCTGCTTAGAGTTAAAGGTGTCGGTGATCTTTAATGATCTTTGGACATCCATAGGAAGGGTTTGTCGTCAGAACTGAATGCTGCGAAAAAAAAAAAGGCGATGCAAAGGGGCCTGGCTATTCTTTATGGCACGCGGTTTTAACTTTGAAAGGCTTGATGTAAGCTTCATGGTGTTTAACTCTGGATATGCTAGTTACGACATAACTTGGCTAGCTTATAAAGCAACCGGACGAGTACAAACAATTATTAGCAAACCTTCTTTGAAAGCAATTGGGAATAACACATAATATGAATTTGGAAATAGGTAAAGCGCGAGCGTGCGTGCGTGCGCGCGAGTGATTGGAAATGAGCACTTGCTTCCTTGTCAGTCACCAAAGAGCTGATGTGAAGCTACTGTTGAAGTCGGCAGCAGCAGTCGCGAGTTAAAGTTTGAGGTAAGTTCAGGTAGACACCAAATGCGATTACCCGGTTTGCCTGGGGACCAGAATTTTCTCTACTATATCCTCTTTTCATCTGGTGCACTGGTTTTTGGTGCTCATAAGCTAACTCTCTATGAACATCCAGTATCGGAGAGTAGCTGACACGGACTCACCCATGCACGCACTATAACTCTGTATCAGGACTGCATATACGGTAGTGTGGAAGCTAGATGGCGCGGGATGGCACGCTCCACTGGTGTGTGCATGGCTGGCTCATGAGCCCGTCAGTTAAAAACACTTGTGGAAGCTGTCGCCTCGTGCTGTTAGCTTTCACTCCAAACTTATTTCTCGCTTCCTTTTTTTCATTTTCTTCGCCCCCCCCCCCCCCCCCTCTACGGGTTATGGCGTTCGGGGTAGAATTTAGTGCTGTTTTCTGAATTCGACTTCGGCTAGAAAGGGCTACTCAAGAAAGTAAGTTCGTCTCTATTCGGGTTCTTGATTTTAGGGCCTGCGGAAATAAAATTGTCCGTTGACGTTCACTTACTGCGAAAATTTTATAACTATTTATATTGAACTTGACTTTCATACCATAAAAATGACCGCTTGCACGAAGAAATTGCTCTCCATTTCAGATATCTTCCTTTTTTTTTATGATTGCCACTATTTCTTGGCGCAAATTACCATCAAGATGTGCAGACTTCCGCATCTTTTCTAGACTTGCCTGCCTTTGTACACCACAAAAAGAAGCGTTATAGCGACCATTTGAAACTAGCAACAGCCTTGGAACAGGAAGACATTAGCGTGGGTAGGGATTGATACAATGATACCATTAAAGCATCACTTCAGAGCCTCCGTTCTGGCTTCTCGCTCCCATGAGGCCTTGTTTTCGATCTCTATTTAATTATTGATTTTAAAATACAGTGAGCTTGATTTTCAGGTTCAAGCAGGAGCGGAGTGTGAAATGCATAAAGCGCTTGAAAATGAGACATACAAAATGCACAAATAGTCACAGTGCTATTGAGAATAAATATAGGTAATAAACACACCGCTACAATAGACGAGATTAGGCGTAGTACACTGCTCACAAATTGATACGGGCAGCAAATGGGACCTTCAGTAAACATTTTAAAACATTTTCACCACGACTAAGCACTCTCTCAGTTTTCCGAACGAACACTCCAAGTGCATCCACAGTGATACATTGATGCGGCAGCCTATTCTACTCTTCAGTGGTCAACGGAAAAAATTAACATTTGCAAGTGTCGCAGCGGGATGGAAACTGTCTAACGCACTTTTCATGATTAGTACTCAGCGAGTGATTATAAGGCGGTTTCAGGTATGTGGTTTATTTGTCCACATTTTTTATTTAACTTATTCACAGAATGAACCATGCCGTTAATGACAAGCAGTAAAAGTAGTTTAAAATCATCAGCCAACTGAAAAATCAGCTAAAATATAAAGTGCAAAATGTCCGCTCGTTTCCGTGTGGTGCCTTCAGCTTTGTATACTGACAAACTACTACTGAAGATGCAATTTCTGGTAGGAATTGGTTTTAATCCGATTGTTAATAATTCAGCTCGGGGTACAAAAATTGGGTGTAATCGTGTATTACCCGAAAACGAAGGGCCTTATATATATATATATATATATATATATATATATATATATATATATATATATATATATATATATATATATATATATATATATATATATATATATATATATATATATATATATATATATATATATTGTAGTGGTAATAGACAAGAACATATAGACAAGAACATATCTATATATGTCAGCCTTGGAATATACTCGAATTCAACTCAGGACATACTGTATACCGCTGTATAGATTACGTATACAATACGCATATAAAATACGTCTATTTGGCATGCGCCCTCAGTACCGGAAATGTACTCACAAACTGCGATAACCTTCCAGCTCTCCCTGCAGAAAACAATATGAGAACCAAATCGTCTACAAAATTTATAACGTACAATAAATGTAAAAAAAATACGGAGGGCAATTAAGACTGCTTCCGTACTTGGAATAGGAAAGCATAGTCTCATCGTGAGCTTTGCTGCGACGTTAATTAAAAATATTTCCTTTTTAAGGACACACCTACTCATTAGCATACTGTCGTAAGGAAATCCATACACTAGGTTCACCTTTGTTTGCCAAGAAGTAACGTGGTCCCTATGGGTTGCATGCTCGCCTCCTAATCTGAATACCCTTGGTTTCATTCCCTGCACGTTCGGAAGAAATTTTGTTTACTTTTCTTCACTGTAAACGTCGATATCCTCTAGTATCGAGAACAAGGTGACGGCACTGGGAATTTCGTGCCATGAACGGCGGATGGACGCCGGCGTTTGTGCAAATGGGACATAAAATGCATTCGCATTAAAAAAAATCGAAGTTCGTCAACCTGACCGAACTGGTAGTGTGGCGATAATATTAACGCTAACATGCCCACAATGATTGCGCGGTTCTTAAGTACAGTCGTTAGCAGTATGAAAGGGAACGAATTTTTTTATGAAAACTGCGAATTTTGGGGGTATTCCTCTAGTAAATTTACGAACAAATTTTGGATGTTAGACGCTAAGGGGAGAACTATTTAGAAAACTAAAAAAAAATGTGCACATAATTATAGAGTAGTCAATAAACGAATGCTCAAACTCTGTTCCCTCTCATATTGCTCACGACTGTATGTGTTAAACCATTCAGAAGCACTGAGCACCATCGTGTAATAATACGGTTGTCGATAAATAGTTTTAGGCAAGGATCAAACCGTCGATGTCTCCTTTGTATCGGGTGCGTTGTTTGCATTGTGCTGAAAGCTTTCGGCGCTCGGCCAAGCTTTGCTCCTTGGTTGGCGCCATTTGCTTCCCCGTCCAATATCACTGCCTGCTCCCGCTGTGCACTGACACGCGGCTGATTGAGATGACAACCAAGTGGACCCAGGCCGAGCTTACTCGCGCCGCCTGATTGGCACAAGGGCAACGGCCGTTGTTTGCCTTGCGGCTCCTTGAAGCAGGAAGCCTTAATCGAACCGTGGGCAATCTAAGCGCCCCTGTCTGCTCGGCCCTTTGGCACATATTACCTACAGCCTCTTTCTGACGATCCCTTATTCTCAGCAGGCAGCTAATTCTGCTTACTGTAGGCCCAAAGGCCGAGGACAGTTGCTCAGCTTTTATCCCACAGCGTCTGAAAAAAAAAATGCTGATATTCTCGTCTGAAAGGCTGCTATAGTAGAGGGTACGAAGTTCTACACATTCGCATGTCTTCAGGAGTGATCGTTTCCACATAGGGAAAATGAGTGGAGGGATGACGAGCGGCGAAAGAGAGATCTCTGGACCGCGTGATACGCATCCCAGTCAGTGTTGCCGCATTGGCCAATTGGTGTTTCCCAGTTGTCGGCTCAAAATTTCCCATTTTTCACACACACACACACACACACACACACACACACACACACACACACACACACACACACACACACACACACACACACACACACACACACACACACACACACACACACACACACACACACACACACACACACACACACACACACACACACACACACACACACACACACACACACACACACACACACACACACACACACACACACACACACACACACACACACACACACACACACACACACACACACACACACACACACACACACACACACACACACACACACACACACACACACACACACACACACACACACACACACACACACACACACACACACACACACACACACACACACACACACACACACACACACACACACACACACACACACACACACACACACACACACACACACACACACACACACACACACACACACACACACACACACACACACACACACACACACACACACACACACACACACACACACACACACACACACACACACACACACACACACACACACACACACACACACACACACACACACACACACACACACACACACACACACACACACACACACACACACACACACACACACACACACACACACACACACACACACACACACACACACACACACACACACACACACACACACACACACACACACACACACACACACACACACACACACACACACACACACACACACACACACACACACACACACACACACACACACACACACACACACACACACACACACACACACACACACACACACACACACACACACACACACACACACACACACACACACACACACACACACACACACACACACACACACACACACACACACACACACACACACACACACACACACACACACACACACACACACACACACACACACACACACACACACACACACACACACACACACACACACACACACACACACACACACACACACACACACACACACACACACACACACACACACACACACACACACACACACACACACACACACACACACACACACACACACACACACACACACACACACACACACACACACACACACACACACACACACACACACACACACACACACACACACACACACACACACACACACACACACACACACACACACACACACACACACACACACACACACACACACACACACACACACACACACACACACACACACACACACACACACACACACACACACACACACACACACACACACACACACACACACACACACACACACACACACACACACACACACACACACACACACACACACACACACACACGCACGCACGCAAACAAAAATAGCGCCTTGATTGATGCTTGACAACATACATAATATATGTGGAGCGGGATAAAGAAATGATTAGGGGCATGTGTTTTTACGATGCTTTTTCGAATTTATTCTTTTGTCTCTTTCTTACTTTGGCCAGTTGCATCTTCGATGCCAGAGCCGGTGAGTGACATGTATTGTTAGCTAGCTGTCAACCCTTGCGTTTTCGGCTGTGGCTAAAATAATAATGCGGCAGCCAATGAAATAATCGCCACAAAATACTGCGTAAAGCGGTTTTTCCTAATAAATCATATATATTACAGAAAATGTTAAAATAGGTGATGTCAAAACTTGCTAGACACGAAGCCGGAGTGGTTCCGCTACTGGGAATAAAAGTTACCCGATTGCTCCGTCCAAAATTCCTCACAGGCACCCACACTGCTGTCACCAGAGGTGAGGCTTCCACGCACAGTGATTGCGATGATGGTGTCCATTTGCGAACTGCGCCTGAAAAAGACCCTCTGTCGACCCCAATAACTCGTTCCTTGCTCTTTTGCAAGGCAAATCAGGCCACGCCGGTCCAACGATTCATTGTTGTCGCGTTGGAGCTCGAATAGCCAGTCATCTGAAGAAAAGCACACCCAAGGACTCTAACCTGAAGTGCCGTTCCGTAGTCTTTGTACCGTATTCGGGCGCCCATTTCGCAATATTTTTCCTGCCGCGGGATAACATTTGGAAATGATTTTGCTGAGCATAATAGTCTAAGGAGAGAATGTGACTGATAATTAACTCAGGAATCAGCGTGCTTTAGAAAGCACTGGGGCTGCTGCGAAGAGTGTGAAAATGCAGTGCTTTAGCATGAGCCATATTCGTCTTCAGCAAAATTCAAAGAGGACAGGAACGTTTTTACTGAAAACAGGAGATGTCAAGCCTAACCACTTTAGTCTGGCGTGCTATACTATACGCGAAGCCAGAGCCATCGCCCCTAATTTAGCCGCCTATATGATTATTGCAGTCATAAAGATGACAGCAGGAAGAGAAAAAACGAAATCCTGCGCGGTCATTCATCCGCAGTGCCAGGGAACAAATATTGACCTATGGTGATGGCGCCCGCAGATGCTTTGGTCTATCGATATTATGACAGAGGCGGCGGAGCGCCATCGGCACATGTCACCGACCAGACGCCAATGCGAGGCGGTCCACTGCTCGCGAGAAAACAAATAAATAAAAGAACGCCTCGAGGAATGCCTTACTGGCCGTGGAATGTGGCCGCTTTCTCACGGCTGCCGCGCTAATTGCGTGTCGCGGCGGGCTCATCGGAACGCAAGAACGCGGCCATCCGCCGCCCCAGCCCACGAGTTTATGGACCCATACGGGATTGCCCCCGCGCGTGTGAACCACTGTGCGCCGCGCGGCCGGGGGAAACTTCGGACGCTCTTTCCTGGCACATTAAGTTGCCGTGGGGCTTCCGTTCCCAGGCACAACCAGCCAGTGTTTTCTGCTGCTTCTTTCACAGCCCGGCTAATAGGACCGCGAACGCGTGAATGGCATGAGCTAGATGCGGTCCTGCTCGGTGCAGCCAGAGCCACGGAGCTCTTCGTGCTGTCAGAAACAATGCGAGGACGACCGCTTTAGGCTTAGCCTACTTGAACAAAGTGTTGCGCTGCCTTTTTTTTTTTGCAAGCCCGAACAATAACCGTGGCAGAAATTGGCCCCATGCTCTCTTTGTTCTTTACCATCAATGTTATCGAAGTGCGAGCGATCGTTTCACCTGGAAAGTCTTTAAATCGTAGTAAGCCTTACTTGCCCCATTGAGCGAAAACCGGTCTCTCTCTCTCTCTCTCTCTGCGTGCGTGCGTGCGTGCGTGCGGGCGTGTGTGTGTGTGTGTGTGTGTGTGTGTGTGTGTGTGTGTGTGTGTGTGTGTGTGTGTGTGTGTGTGTGTGTGTGTGTGTGTGTGTGTGTGTGTGTGTGTGTGTGTGTGTGTGTGTGTGTGTGTGTGTGTGTGTGTGTGTGTGTGCGTGCGTGCGTGCGTGTGTGCGTGCGTGCGTGCGTGCGCGTGCGTGCGTGTGTGTGTGTGTGTGTGTGTGTGTGTGTGTGTGTGTGTGTGTGTGTGTGTGTGTGTGTGTGTGTGTGTGTGTGTGTGTGTGTGTGTGTGTGTGTGTGTGTGTGTGTGTGTGTGTGTGTGTGTGTGTGTGTGTTTGTTTGTTTGGGGGGGACCGCCGTCCCTTGTTTAACCCGTCAAAGAAAGATGATTTCGACGTGTCCTCCCTAAAATTTCAGAATCCTTTGGGTTTTTTTCGCACTTTTTTTCAACTGAGAGCTACGCTCCTTTTCTGTCCTGTGCATAGTGCTTTCGAGCCAACTTTTTCCGGCTCGCGGCTAAGGACATGCGCCCTAGCTGCCACTAAAAATGGCACACCGGCTGCCCTCGGCTTGTTACGATCGGCGAATTCCTCAGCTTGCCATTTTTGCGAATCCCTAATATTACACCTGGCATGTAGTTAATTGTAATTTCATTGGTTAACTTCGAAAGTCACAATCCCTCATCTGAAACTTTTACCTATGGCTTAGGGAAGGGTAGGGAGACAGAGAGAGATATATAGAGAGAGGGAGGTCAACAAGTCGGAAGGGGCCATAACTAAGCAGTTGAACCTTCGTTTAAAATCAACAGAGGAAAGAAACGCTTGAAGCAACCAGTCAGACTTGAGGCTTGCTACCACCTTCGAGTCAATGGGAATGTTTTTATTCGTGTTCTCGTGGAAAAAAAACGAAAGATGTTTAACAACGACGGTGGTCTCTTAACGCTAAAAAGCAACCCCCCCCCCCCCCCCCCCTTGAGAAGAGAAAACAAAGGGGTAAAGAAAAACAAGAAAACAAACGACGATGGAATGATGCCGTTCTCATTTTTGACGTGAAATGGAACACCTCCGGCGCCTCACTGCTGCGCTGGTTCCTCCGCGTGCAGGCACCCACCGCCACGGTGTTACTCGTGCTGAGAAGACGGCGCGGCGCTTTGGAGGATGGGAATTGGTGTTGCCTTAACTCCTGCAGTAATTGGTAATTCCCCTCACTTTCTGGACTCGTTCACTCATCCTGCTACCTTGTGCGTTTCTGCCACGACGAAATCCACCAGCTGCTGCGTGGGTCAGTCCTACGCTGCGACGATCCCAGGCCCGGCATCTGGCAGTATCTTACGCGGCGTGAAACACAGAGACCCCGTCATTGCTGCCTGCTGGACTTCATTAACTGGGAAAAACTAATTACTTCCGCGTGATTCTTTTGTGATCTGAGGTAAGAGTCAACTTATGAAGAAAAAAAAACGGAACGGCACTTATGCTGCTAGTGCTTTCTTATTTTCTCTCACTGGCCCATCGGTTACCGAATATCGCTCGTGAAATTACGCCGATTGCTTGGGCCCTTGTTTCCCCGTTCAATATTGAAAGCGAACAGTGTGTATCGATACATCGATCAGCGAACATCGATTCCTGCTTTGCTGAAGCGAGAAATTCTTGCAAGGGTCGAACCACTCAATGAGCACCGATCTCCTGCTTACTCAGATGCTCGAGGAACGGATCACGTCTTTGCGCGGAGTAAGACGGGGAACTGTACACGCAGCGGTGGCGGCCGAATGCGTATGGTGATCCGCCGTGCCCGAAGCGTAAGGAGGGACCGAATTTCGCCGCTTCAGATCTAAGTGCGCTCTGGCGCGCAGTGTGAAAGCGCACACGTCAACGTATTTCTTCTCCCTCTTTTTTTTTTTTTGCGGTCGCGCGCGCCTCAGCAGTCCCTCCTCTTGCTGGTGCAACGCAGTGTCGTGTTTGCGCGTCCTGCAGCCGCACGCGAATTCAGCTCACGACTCGCCCACTCGCGCCAGCAGCCGCAGCACCTGCTCGCCGATTGCATTTGGTCAAGCGTTCGGCGGCAAATCCTCAATATTCGCCGCGAGTACACTTTCGATTCCCTACAGCGCGATGCGGTGGGGAAGCGAAGAAAAAAAAAGGGACTCGCACGCTCAAAAAAAGAAGTCAAAGAGGAAACAGGATGAGCGCCGGTGGTGGCTTCCGCGCGGGATGGGAACCGTGGCAGCCGTGGAAGTTGAAAAGGAAAAGACAAAGTGCGAAACAGGAGATAAAAACAAGCAGGGAAAAGGCTGGTAGTAAAGGAAGACGCCCAGCGATGTTCGGGCGAGTCAGAAAGAAAAATAAAAGAAAACGAAGAAAATGGGAAGGTGAGGAAGGCAGAAATACACCTAACAGTATTTTCCAGGGCGGGGCGTGTGTTCCGAAGATAAAAGCTTATTCCCTGCTTTCAAGCTGTTTCTAACCTGCGCTTCTTTTGTTCCTATTTTGAAAACATGGTGGAGCGCATAAGAGAAAAAACAACAATATAAAACAGTCAACACAGCTCATGACACCTCTTGTGCGGTGCTGGTGTAGGCCGGTCTTTTTCTCTAAATTATTATTTTTTTTGGCGTGCTGCTGTTTTTCTGCCGAGCCACGCTCACCGGTGTAAGCAGTACACAAGCCTTTTTAAGAGTTGTATTCGGCTTAAAACATTGAAGTTACGGCTCCCGTTGAGATTATGAATGAAAAAAAAGGGTTGTAAAAACTTTAAACGTGCTCCGCTGTGCTGGTTTTGACGATTGTAACGCTACTAGCCAATGTAGTTTTGAGCTGTATGCATGAAGTTAACTCCTTCGATAATTCAGTCCGTCCGCCCATCCGTCCGTCCCCCTCTCATCAATCAGTTTGGACTTTCAGTCACTCCCTCTGTTGTCTGATTTAAATTCAAATGGAATGTACCAGAGTCAAACAGAGCGGACAAAGACCCAAGTCAAGGCCAGAGAAGAGCAGTTAGTGACAGATACCTGTCTCGGATAGTTGTCAGTGCAATGCAATACAAAACAAGCGGGCAGTTTAATGCATGGTTAACCTACAGCGAAAGCACGGCCGGCAACACGAAATGGAGCAGGCCAATCCGATCATATTTCACTTTTAAACGCGGCTGCCACTGCCGAGACTGACCTAGCGTTGCGTGCCGGTTGAAGTTCAGGACGCGACTAGAAAGCGCTGGGCACGACGAGAGACGTAAGCCTGGTTTACTGAGTTGTTCAGTGCAACATGGACTGCCCCTTTCAATCCTTCCTTCCCGGCACAGTCCAGGGCCCGGTTGCAATAATCAAATTAGGCTTAAGCCTGGTTTACTGAGTTGTTCAGTGCAACATGGACTGCCCCTTTCAATCCTTCCTTCCCGGCACAGTCCAGGGCCCGGTTGCAATAATCAAATTAGGCTGTCTAGCCTA
Source organism: Amblyomma americanum (assembly GCF_052857255.1). Classification (NCBI taxonomy): domain Eukaryota; kingdom Metazoa; phylum Arthropoda; class Arachnida; order Ixodida; family Ixodidae; genus Amblyomma; species Amblyomma americanum. Next base: position 271,861,631 of record NC_135497.1, read on the forward strand.
ATTTGATTATTGCAAATCTACCCTTATTCGCAGTTTAGACCACGGTGCCAGAAGGGGCCTAGACCCTCCGCTGGATTTCAGCACAGGAAAGGAGCATAACTGGCTCACTTTGCCGGCAGACACCTCAACCGCGTTGTTTCCACGACCTAGAGAACTGGAAAGTCTCGCGGCGCGGTTGAGGTGTCCACCGTCAAAATGATCCAGTTATGCGTCTGTCCTTTCCGCAGATCCTGCAGAGGGTCTAGACTGCGATTAAGGGCAGACTGGGAGCTAGACTGTCTAACCTTATTCGCTGTCTAAAATGGCTTTGAGGAATGGAATGGCGCATAACTGGCTCACTTTGTAGGTGGACACTTGAACCGCGGAGCGAGAAAAAGCAGTGAGACAGTTACAGCGTCTTTCCTTTCCTCAAAAATGTCTCCGCTGTCGCCGCGCCAAACCTCCCTCCTTTTCACAGTGCAGCGCGTGATGCTGCGTGGTGTGACATTGAATCCACCATTGTACTCCCTGTGTTTGGCTCTTTGACTAAGCTATTACAGCTTTCGCTGTAAAATGTTGTCGCAGTGGCGGTTGCTTATTAAGCGATGTGTTCACAAGAATTTTCGATTCCTCCGGCCGCATCAACAATGATATGCCTATATCTCATTCACAACCGGACACGCACACGCACTCACGCACACATTACTTAGTGCCGCAGGGTACACACCGGCGATACAATGGGCACAACCTTTCCCTTGTAGCCTGGCGTTCAGCTCCTTTGGGGTGAAACATTAGGAAAATGGGCCCCTGACCCCACCTTGAGTACACGAAAAATACTTTCTCTCGTGGCACTCTTTGGCCTAGCTAGCTGCCCTTGCTCCATTAAAGTCCCGACATCATCATCATCAAAACACATACATACTATTATATGCACACACATGCCAGAAAAAATAAACGAAACTAAGCGCCTTATGAATGTCACTGCAAGCAGCGTTCTGCCCAGGTTAACACCTTCTTTTTCGAAAACAGCGTAGCCGTCCATAATTGTGTCAAGCACATCCCTTTCTGTTCCTGTTTTTTCTTTCAGCACTGTTTAAGAGTATGGTATACAGGAGCCTAGGAGCCTAGGCGTGAGAAAGTGAACGGAGTAACTGTTCGGCATATCGGAAAGAATTCAGCGTTCTTGTCCTATTTATTTATTTTAATGCGAAAGCATTACACGGCTCATCACGAAAACTCGGCATCGTCCAAAAAATGGCGGCGTTACAAAACTCACGATTGTTCGCAACGGAGTGACGTCATCAAATCAGGGAAAATACAAAATGTTAACCAGTAATACTTGAAACTAGTGCTTACAGCTGCACTAACTACAAAAAATAGAATAGAATTAGAAAAGGTTTGGTATAGAATTTGACTAAAACTCGAATAGAATTGTACAAGATTTGAAATAGACTTGGCATAGGATTAGAATGCAATTGAAATATAATTGGAATGTTATGGTAATATAATTTCAATGCTTTCGCATTACGCGCTCGTGCCAGCGGTAATTTCTTATTTATTCATTTATAATTAACTCCCAGGTCTTTCAACGCAGGCCAGCAGCGCAGGCAAACATCCTGTAGGATGTTGTATCGGGGATATATAGAAACAGAAGCGCAGAAACGTGGACGTTTCTCGTTTTTTTGTTCGTTTGTTTTCTTTGTGCTGTGGTTTCAAATACCGCCTAATCAAGAATTTTGTCTAGCTCTGCCGACCACGTCCTGACCTTTCACGAGAGGCTGTTGATCGCGTGCGAATTTTCAGGAAAGCACGTCTCACGTTTCTCACTTGCGATATCGCGTTTCGGCCGCGCATAAGGCTGCCAGAAGAGCGAGGAGCGGGCTCAACATTTAATGAGCGAAAACTTAAACGACGTCTAAGAGAAAAACGCTGGCGTTTTCGAGCTGGCGTTCGGTTTCTCGGCTTTTTAGCGGGGGCATAACGAAGTCATTGGGACGCCAGAGCCCTTTTAATTCTGCGCATGCCCCATCGCACGCATGACGTTGCGCAATTTGCCGTATCCTTTCGTCGCATTGCGCCTTGCGTACCATATACCACACTCCTCTGTCTCACAAACAGCGAACGCACAACTTCGCTTGTTGTTTAAAGCCGCCCAGTGACCGAGTTTGCCACACCGACGGCCATTGTGTTGAGCTGCAGGTTGTGCGGTCGCCGGCGGGATCAGCTTGCATTCGCCTTAGCGGCTGCGCCCTGTCAGAACGTGAAACGATGCGAAAAAGCCTTTGAAGACAGCCTGCAAAATTTAGCGGGCTTTCACGGTATGATTTCATAGTCTTATGAGCTGCAGGTCAGGTGTGCGTCATTTGAGAGTGCCGGTGCATGCGGCAATCCTGTGTCAATAACCCTGTGTCTTCTCTTCGTCCGCGCGGTTTGACTGCTTTGCCTCTCCTAAGGAAAGCATATATACGTTGCTCTTCCATCGGCAATGAAAGGCTGCGCTCCTGTCCGACCTAAACACGTGATGTTCACAGACTGCGAGCCAAAGCCTAAATATGCATAGCATCGAGGGTTTGAGGAGGATTTCATGCCATACACAGCCAGTACCTGCTGGCTTCTTTTACCCGGGTAGTTCGAGTGTAATAAAGGCGATGGATCTCGAACTAACCAGCGCTTGCTTCAAAAAGGCGGTAACGAGTCGCCATCCGCAGAGCGGCGTTCTCTGCCACTTTCGGTCGCGAAATTATTTACGTCGTCGACCTTGTGCACGGTGTCTGTGGCCTAGAGGGAAGGAAGGCTACATAACGATATCCACACAGTTTTGGATCGACTCAGAGTTTCCTGAATTTTGGTCACAAGGGTCGCCTCTTTTCCCTTTGTTGTGATGGCATCCTTCACTCCACTGCGGCTTGACGGCTGGAAGATAAGGCGCTATCTTGAACGTTTGTAAAGGAGAGCGCTCTTCATGCCTGCATTTATGGCACGTGTTTGTTTATGGCACGTGTTGCATTTGGAGCCCTATATTTCGCAAACAAAGCAAGAATAGATCAGAAAAATTCACCCACTTTTTCCGTCAAGTCCCCGCGATGACTTTTATTTTAAAGTAAGAAGCCTGTTAGGTACGGGATGATGCGAGTTCAGATCATCGACTTGAAGTTGGAGAATTAAGGGCCAGAAGGCATGGCGCAAACACTATGAAAATCTTGATTAATGCTGAACAATAAATCTTAAGACCAGTTATCACTGTGCCGTGGTGTGAAATTTGATTCATTTGCGTTTTTTGCTGCCCTTCGTAAACTACCCCGCAAGCATTATAGAGCCTCCGAAACAAGTTCAAAAGAGCTGTGTTTAAGTAAAGAAATTTCACGCGTTTTATGGCACCCGAAAGAGTTTTATGGCGTCCGAAAGCGCCAAAACCTGTGAAGCTTTTCCTTCGCAGGAGGTTGGTTTCCCAGGTTTAAATACATTACATTGCTTTTCATATATTTTTATTTTATGTGTTTCGTTCTTAATTTGTATTTCACTGTTTTCTTCATCTTATCAGGTTATTTGAGTAAAAGAGGCACTGTTGAAATTTCCCCACACTGCAATGGCATTGTTATCAGAGTAGTCGGCTGACTGAAAATCAAGGTAACCTGAAATGACAACGTCATCAGCACGTGCAAAGAATGTTTTACTTTCTGAACTTTTGAAACATTTTTTCTGCGTGCAACAGGAAGTGAGAGAGGCAACACAAATGCTACTTTATAGCCGGATAATGTGGAATGCACACAGATACACCTGAGACTGATCGAGAGAGCGTACAAAAAAAAGAAACTAAGCAGAAGGCACGAAAAACTGATTATGCGGGTACTTTCTCGGGACAATCTGAGCAAGGCTGTTGTTAAGCATAATATCTAAGATGATATTGGCGTAGCTAGCAGAATCGGCTCCCGGTTGCATTTTTTTTTTGCTTTCAAAAGGCGCTGCTTCGGCAGAATTAAAACTTTAATTACTAGGGCAGCTTGCAGCTTGGGCTAGTTGATGACCCATAATTTGATAAGAACAGCGTGAGCGACGCGACGGACGAACGCACTTGTCCTGCATTTCTAATTCTCCTTTTTCGTGTCTTTGGCCGCTGTCGTCACGAAAACTTTAATTAGCGCGCTGTTAAGACTGGGGTCGTCTTCGTCTGGCAACCACCTCCATTCTTATCTTCATCATCGAGAATAATTAAGAAAAGGGGAGACAGAAGATTGGTAAGGCAAGAAGGTCAACCAAGCGTGATGCCCAGTTGGCGACCCTATACGCCCGGGGGAAGAAGATATGTAAAGGGAGTGAACGATCATGGCTTTGCCCGTCGCTTCCATGAAATGTGACCGTGGTCGTGAGTTCCTCGTGACCGACAAAATTGAAAAGAAAAAAAAACGCGCACAGTTCATCTATGAGTGGCCGGTCCAGTCTTCAGCTTTTGCAGGATAGGTTGTCGGGCAAGTTGTCTAATGACGATGGAAAGATAGGTTGCGCGGAAAAAGGCATTCACAAGTGAGGACAAGACGAAGACCAGATCAAGCTTACAACTGGGGTTTATTAGAAGAACAAGCCAGTTTGCACAGCTTCGCCAGCACAGGCTCAGAACAGTATCAGAAGCTGTAAACTTGCTTGTTCTTCGAATAAACCTCAGTTGTAAGTTTGATCTGGTCTTCGTCTTGTCCTCACTAGTGAATGCCTTTTTTCGCGCAACCTATCTTTCCATCTGCAGCTTTGGCTGAAAAGAAGTGACTTCCTTGCCTCCTAAAACTCAAATATAGCTTTGGTGGCCTTCTTTGTCGACGGAAGTTGTGACGAACTATCACAGAATTGTCATTCGGCACAGTGCTGCCTCGTGATAAATTGTTAGCGAAGAACATACGTAACTTTTTCCTGCCTTTTTTATACATATTAACTGCATGCGTGAAGTTAGCGGGCAAGCCCTACCGTAGACAGTTTTATTCAAAATTTTTTATGAACTTCTTTATGGGTTCTAAAGATACTGCTTCCCGGCCCTCCGTTTTTCTCCATGCTTCGGTAGAAACAAGAAAAAAAGGTTTGCCTACTGTCGGTGAAGTTTGGTTTATGGGGGATTAAGGTCCCAAAGCGACTCAGGCTATGAGAGACGCCGTAGTGAAGGGCTCCGGAAATTTCGACCACCTGGGGTTCTTTAACGTGCACTGACATCGCACAGTACACGGGCCTCTAGAATTTCGCCTCCATCGAAATTCGACCGCCGCGGCCGGGATCGAACCCGCGTCTTTCGGGCCGGCAGCCGAGTGCCATAACCACTCAGCCACCGCGGCGGCTGTCGTTGAAGTAAAGCAAAAAATGAATAAAGAACAGTACAGAACATGCACGTCTGCCTTCGCTTCAAGTTTACTGCGCTAAGAGATGAACGACCACGTGGGGGGGGGGGGGGGGGGGGGGGGAGAGTACTCGGCGTGTACTGTGTAAGCTTCCGCGATTTATCAGCTAGCTTTACGTGAGGTGTTCTTATATTTCTCTCGGCAGCTACTTTCACAACCAAATTAATTACCATGGGCTCTAAACGCACCCTTGGGATAACAGAAGTAATTACAAGCACGGAAAAGACAACCCATTATGGGCACTTAACACGTCTTCTCGGTAGGTGCATTGCTTGCTTTCTTTTTTCTGCTTCTTTCTCCCGCACAATGTTATTTTTCGCTCCGGCAGAGCGCCGTTGCCACAACAACTACAAGCATGCTATAGATGCGAGCACTGTTGCTGAATCATCAGTCAGGTACGTTACAGCATGTCGTTGCTGTTACATGATTTTCATGAGGGAACACGCAGTCATTGCTCCATTTAGCTGATGCAGGTCACGTGTTAGTATTAAACAAAGGTTTCTGTAGTCTCGGCTGCAGCGGTCACGCGAAGTTTGGAGCCCGTAATTCAGGCTTGCCAAAATATTATAAAATTCGCCGAAATTAAGCAGCCAACGCTTCTTTTTGTCGAACAGGGGTCATGTGAGAACCACGTGAGCATAAATGGGCCCTGCGTAACGACCGTCTATAGTTTAGTCACGCATGGACCAGCGCTCGTATAGTTTCTGGAGCTACGCATTTTGCGCAGGGGCGCAGGATGCACTTACACGCAAACGCATTCATCGTTTAGTGTCTGATCTCAAGGTAATGCAGTGGAGCGTATGACCGATAGCATAGTGCCCGCATTGTAATATTAGCATCTAATTAAGTTACAGATAATTGGATTCTTTCTTACCAACAGGTAAAACTTGAGCGCAGTACCCGGAGGCTATGCTAGGTTACTCGACAATCGTTGCAGAATGATTCGGCAGTGCACATAATTAGGCGCGACTACATATGGCACAGGAGTTAGTGAATGGGTGTATCCAGAATTGTAAGGCAGCAGCCTGACAGGTAAACTGTACAAGCTGGTAATTAAATTTGTTTTATTTTGTAAAGTGACAGATTTTATTAAACTATGAACGTTTCTAAACTTAGCACTGCTGCTGCGGCAGCTGCTCATTTTTCTGCTCATTTTTCATTACAACCCACGTGTATGTTCTGGACAATAAATCGTCCCCACCTTTAGGGAACAGTTACTACCGCACGCACCCCGAGGGGTCGTGTGCTAAGCAGGCATTTTGAGAGAACTGCAGAATGGATTCAGACGAGGACGTCAACTTGTTCGCAGTCACCCAACGCATCGATGACTGCTGCAAGCGAAGAGCGACCACTGTATATGGCGTTTTTAGGCATCAAAGGGGCTTACGATGATGTAAACCACGCCCTGTTAAGACAAGTTTTGAAAAAAAAAAGGGTGTGGGCTGTGAAGCATTATGCTTATTAACGGAAGTTTACGAGGAGAACAACGTAGTTGTGAATTGGCAGGAAATGGAAGGTGCAGAAATAGTTGCGGTTAAAAAAGGGACTGAGCCGCCGCGGTGGCTGAGTGGTTATGGCGCTCGGCTGTCGGCCCGAAAGACGCGGGTTCGATCCCGGCCGCGGCTGTCGAATTTCGATGGAGGCGAAATTCTAGAGGCCCGTGTACTGTGTGATGTCAGTGAACGGTAAAGAACCCCAGGTGGTCGAAATTTCCGGAGCCCTTCACTACGGCGTCTCTCATAGCCTGAGTTGCTTTGGGACGTTAAACCCCTATAAACTAAACTAAACTAAAAAGGGACTTGTCTACACTGTCCTTTATCGCCACTCCTATTTATGCTCTACAGCAGGGAGATTGAATAGAAGATAGAAACTAGTGGATTAGGGTTTATTGCGTCACGGCGGCGAAAGGGCCTAGTGGAGACAAGTTGCATACCAGGATTTATACTATATGCCGATGACGTCGTTCTTCTGTAGTCGGATACAACTCAAGAACGAAGCGGCTTTTCCCCGTCAAAGGACCCCCTTCCAGCCAATGTCGTCATGACCCCACTAGCGTGACAATGCGAGGAGTGGCGGATGAAAGGGGATAGTCCCCTTCCTCCATAGTCGGGAATAGTCTCGTCCCTGCATTTCCACGCCGCTCCCTGTATTTTCGCGCTAGCAGGTTCATGAAAATCGGCCGACGCCATTGGCTGGAAGGGGGTCCTTTGACGGGCAGAAGCCGCTTCTTCGGTCTTAAGTTGTACCCGACTATAGCCGACGGTTTTTTTTCGCGTTTTTTTTCTACACACCACACAGGCTCATTTGCTCAACGGACGTTCATGTCTTCAGAAATGGGCCGTAATTTTGACCGCAGCCATAGGGAATCATTTCTTTTTATATATTTACTATGGAGACAACGCAGGTATATAGCTGCGCAGTTCATGGGCGGCATGCTTTCTGAATACTACGACAAATCGAAGATTTGTCCACACGACCACTTCTTTTTAAAACACAAGGCCGCCCCACTGAAGACAGTGCTCATTCACAACTAGGGTTCATGTTCCTTATGACTTGTCGCATGCCTGAGCAGGACATTGCGCATATGTGTAAATAAACAATTAATCAAAACTTAAAGACAAGGAGAAAGTTCGGCTATTGTAGCCTTATATGCACATGTCCATTAACGAAATCTTCAATATTCACCACAGACGCGCGTTCATTGTGATAGCGAAGGGATTGTGGAACAGGAAAGAATTAAATTTCCTTTTTTTATCTTCACTTTGGGAACCATGTCGTTAGCAAATTGTTTTAGGCTCCTTTCCTTGCTAATGTTGGGCAATCCTTCCATGATCACAGCCCTGGAGCAAGACCGGAATGGGTGACTAAGGTCACAGTGCTCGGCCAAAGGGCCGAGACTACAGGGGTGCGCTATAACTTTTATCACCGTGGCGTTTATGATTGCCACGGATTCGTACTGCCCCAGCACAAAGGTGACGTAAATGCTTTGAGCCATTGAGCATTAGGCTGCTTAGAAAAAACGGGTGGGAGCCGAAACAGCGCGTGACATAATCCGTGATAGCAGGTCATTCACTTCCAGAGAAATGCAATGAGCGATGTCCAGTCGCATAATTCTCTCTTAAATAGAGTTTGCAGTTTCCGAGGGCCTAATGGGCGTCGCTGCGTTCCATAACTTTGTAAGTTGCAGTTCCACGGACTTCAAAATGGCTGCCACGGTAGCACACCTTATACACGCGTACATCGCCGCTTCAAAAGCACTTTCATATACCTCCGGAACCAGCATGAGCAGAATCGCTGGTTTCGTGACTACGATATCGCTTCCGGATTTCCTGGACTGCCTCAGAGGCTCTTTAAGACGGTACTGTGCTCTTAAATACTGTTGGGGGATTTCAGAGGGAGTCAAAGCCTGCACAGGCAGTGCTGGGCCGACCCGGGAGGTTACGAGCCCTTCACACTAAGCCATCCCGGTGGATATGTCATTCTGCGGGGCGATGTGGTGCATCGTTTCCACAGCATACACGTTGCGGGATTCCGGAAGTGTCCCGGTTCAAGAAAGGAGTCACCTGCGAGGTGCACTTTCTTCTGAAGCGAGGTCTTCTGGTCGACGTTGTTCAGTCCAGAGGCGGCAACAGTACTCGCTCTCTTGATAAGAGGCTGTAGTCAGGCCTGCGTGGAGTTTTCCACATATACATTTGAATGTTTAGTCTGGAAGTGCAACTGCCAGCAAAGGGCAGGTATGCCGGCAGGTAGTATTTATTTTCGCGCATTAATAAAGAAAGGAGTTGTGGGGCGATATTCATCAGGCAAAGACGGCAATTGATGACTCGTTTTATTTTTTCGTTGCAGAGGAGACGTTAAAGTTTGTGTTAAGTAACGTACGTCATCATCCCAGTTTAGCGGCATTTTGGTTTCGCTGCGCTCATATGTCTTCTAACTGTGATAAGCGATAGATAAAGATATGCTTCACTGGGTCCGGAAAGACGCGCATACCAATACGCGGCTGGGCAGAGCAGCCATTAATCATTCTTTTATTTTTTGTAAGATTTTCAATACTCCCCGTATTCAGTGCTGAGAGTAATCACAGCGCTCAATCTTTAGGCACTTAAGAGTAGCAAGAAAACGGCGCAGAAAATACTCATAACAAAGAACACGATGCAATAAAGTGCCGTTCTGCAAGTCGAGCGCTCTCATAAAACTGGGGCACTTATTGGCGCATTTCAAACGGCAAACGAGCTTCGCGCAGATAAATGAAAGAAGCAAGCATTCAATATATATCTTTCACTAGCAGCTAAGTATTTGCCCAAAAATTTTGCTTCGCGTGGGAAGCCCCTATGTTGTGCTTTTCTGCAAAAGTAGTTGCTGTCAGACATAGAAAGAAAAAAAAAGGTACATGCATACTCAAGCCCAGTTATCATAATTTCGCGTTTAACAAAATTGGAGCACAAGTGCGGAAAACAATGGAGCGAAATTCGTCCTATTACGTTTTTTTTTTTGCCTTAAGCCGCGATTACGATCTACGAAATGCAACTTAGTGGGGCCGTTAATTATAAGAGAAAGGCATAACATCTTTAAAAACACCAACACATGTCTCTGTCAGACTCTGCCAGTGCCACACAATTGAAACTTCATTCCACAAAGTCGGCCGCAGCAGCTAAACATGCTCCAAAACCAATGATTGCGCAAAATCCAACAACATACCGCAACCGTATCGACTGGGTGGCAGGTTTATTAAATGTGTAAAGGTGGCTTATGTTTAGTTTTGCTCAATTCGTGAGGAGTAGTGTTACGCCCTCGCAGTTGCCTAGAGAATTTATTGGCCTTCTGTGGTTCCAGGAGTGCACCAAGACCATCCTCACTGATGGCGAGTTTCCCAAGTCTCCAACAAGAAGTGATTGGTCTATGGTTTGAAAAGGGCTCTATTTACCACAACCGACTCGCCTTACCTCGCAGTCACTACTTCTTGTTTGAATGATCTGAAGTTTTCAATCTCTGAAAGTTGTGAATGATTCTAGTTCAAGCCAGAATCATGCGCTCGAGTGTACTGTCCGATGCAAAAGTGGTACATAACACTTGCGGTTGCGCCTTTCGATGGTTACGGCAAGCTGGAGCGCCACGCATCGAAAAGAGCGAAATGACATGTCTGTGGATGAAAACGGCCGCCTCCTCTGTCTGTGTGGACAGTAGGCGCTGCTGGGAAGTGGCGCGACAGTAAAATCGAACCGAAACGCTAGTATTATACACCCCTTTTACCGTGCGACAGTAGATTTGCGCACGCGGAGGCGTTGCTGAAGACATGATTGTAGACAGGCCTCATTATTAGCGACTGCCAACCAGTTTTCTCAGGGAAAAAAATGTGAAACGTGTTTAGTTAATATTTATTTAATCCATGCTGGCGTCGTGAGAAAAAAAAACGGAAAGAAGCGTCCATTCTTAACTCCGGAAAATGTGAGGTAATAGAAGAATGCTGTTTTGCATGCTTTTCCCATTTAGACCAGTGCAATGAGAAGTCAGTGGAATGCGGGAAGAATGGAGTAGATTGAATAACGCAAATGCTAGGGCAGACAAGGGCGCGCCTGGAAGCCGTCGCTAGAAGTTTTGTTGCGCGCGCTTAAGGTAGCGTCACCACGTTAATTGTTCAAAATTTGCGGCCTTCCCTTTTTGTTTTGGAACCAAGTGCGTTTGTTACTGTGCTTGCTATTCTACCGGGCAACCTCGTTTTTTTGTCAGAAAATATCCTTGCGAGCATTCTTCGCTTTTTTTTTTTGGCAGCAACACTGCAAGAGAAAACTAAAATGGACGCATTGACCGTTCTATTGATCGTTCTAAGCTTTCCATTCATTGCTTAAAGCGCTCAGGCACATACCCCCCCCCCCCCCCACCCGTGAAAAAAAGAGCACAGAAGAAACGAGCTGGAGACCACTGGACAGACTAAGTAAACTCGCCTCGAGAAAAATGCCTGTTTGGGTGTTTTCACTTTGTCCTTTGTGATTGCTTACGGCTTTCACTGTGGAGGTTATTGGAAGAAAATCCACTCTCAATTTCATTCTATTTTTTTGCGGGCATAGCCGAGGGGGCTAAGAGCCCCTCATAGCTTGGCGGAGGCACCTGTATCTCCCCGACTTTAACCCTTTCAGTCCCAAATTAAGACTCAAAGTATAGCAAAAAAATGATATTATAGGGAAACATGGTGTGGAAAGGTATAATTAATAAAGATCACAAAATGACAATTCTGTATTTTCATTATAACCTTAAGTAATGATTCCAAACGGAATCAGTGGGTCTTGGTGAGTGTGAAATGCATGCACGGCCACAAGAATTCTGTAAAAATTTCATTTCTCCTTAAAAACTTTAAAGCAGTTCTTGTATTTGGTGAGGCACTTGTGTGCGCCTCACGACTGACATTGAACACGCGACTATGAAATCATGCACAGTTCACAGCCAGTAATTGCACAGCCAGTAATTGCAAATCATGCACAGCCAGTAATTCCATATGTAATCATGTGGTTTTGCAGTATTCTCTAGCGCTCCAAAGTACTCATGCCGAAAAGGGTTTCATTTCGAGCAGTAACGTGAGGCCTATTAGTGCACCTCTATGGGAGTGGAGGAAAATGAAAATGTTTTTTTCTTATATACAATGAAAATGAGGCAGGGGCATCCGACAATGGCCGTGGCTGGCCGCGGCTGGCCGTGTGGTATTTTGTACTCCCTTTTAAGATAAAAGCGTTTGTCTGCAAAGCGAAGGGTAGCTGGTATATGTAGATAAATGGCTAAATGTTGAATTTCCTGCGAAAGCAGTAAAAAATTTGTCCTGTAGTGAAGCCTACTGGCCTGTAAAGCTAGTGAATTTAAGTGGAATCACTGGGAGTGATTACACCAGAAACAAAAGCGAAGACAGAAAAAGAATTCTCAGCCAATCACTTTTATGATGGCGCGATCTTCAGCGACAACTTCATCGCGTTTCTGGATGCCGTTGTCGCATACGCTCACGACCACAAGCTCGAATATGCAGACCTCCATCATCGCCCAATCCTTTACATTTTGATCCATTGTCTTTGCGAGTGCGCACCTCCGAGTCTTGACTCCGCAATCTCTTGCGTTGACCATCGCATTCACGGCGACGTTGGTCTCGTGCTCCTTGTGGATCCGCCAACTTTGGTCGACCCGCCTCTAAAGATTATCATGTCTCACTGAGAGAGGAGCTGGCGCAAATGGGTCATCGAGCGCGGCCTAACGGAGAGAGAGTGCCGTCGTATCATTCGAGCATGCAATCAGCGTCTATCGCGTGATGCGTGGCGTTAGCTGTTCCGCGCGAATTCCAGATCGCGCTCGGCATCTGCTGTTGCACCAATCGCTTGGTGCATGAAATTGGCTGTTCCTCGCATTTCGTAGACGCCGAATCTCCACAAACCTTTGCGTTAACAGCTGACGGTCTAAAAGAACAGTGATTGGCACCCTCTCGTTCGGAGTCGCCGACGCCCTTCTTCATTTCATAGTCTTCGAGTAGGAAATATGTGCGGCGTAATTTTTGCGGACGCGTTTCATAAAACGCGATTTCCACCCCCTTTCCTATCAACACCTCACGCTGTAAAAGTCGCTAGGATACGCGCTCTAGGCGCGTTCACATGAGTCCCGCATTTTGGGAGGAGCAGTGCACGCGAACACTAGTCTCTCCCTTGCATTCGGTTGAGCGTTGGCAACCCCGGCAGTGCTGCCATTGTGGTACGCACATATGTAAGCGTTCCGCTGTGCATGCAAATGCGCATATATTTCCTGCAACGTCTTGTGAGTTACAATGTGAGCCTTTGCGGAGTGATGATGCATGTTGTTTACATTGTTTTCCTGGCACTGCCTTGCAGGCAAAGCTCTCAGCGTAGCTTTCAGTGAACCTCTCAGTGTGGCTTTCACTGAACCTCTCAATAGCTTTCTTTTTAGCTTTTACGACTGCGCTCATGTAAACGTTAATGTGGAATTACTCCCTAAGCGTTTTTTCCCCTTCCGGACCGCCTTCTTTCCCCAGAACTATTTTTATAAACCGGATGTCGTGGTAAACTTCAAATTACTAGACCGAGCTCGTGAGGACAAACTCGCAGTATTATTTTTTAGACAATCCGAATTCTCTTCAAATGTCATGAAATTATCTCTTCTTGTTTAATAAGCTAGCGTCCGGGAGCTTCACACACATGCAGGTTTTTTGATGGTCATGAAATACACACGTATAACACGGATTAGGTATTTGACACAATTTACTCTGTTTTGGTTCGCATGTTCATCGACACTGTGAGCAGCGGGGGTGTGCAAGCGAACGTGTACGTTCATGGTAAAAGAAAAAAAAATCGCTGCGTCGTGTTTCTGCTGTTAACGGGACACCAAGGGCAACTCTCTAATTACTGATTTCAGAAAAAAAAAAGGACTCGACGCTTCTCTGGCAGCAAAAAACGCATTTAATGGCGAAAAAATTGGATGTAAAAATCTTCCCGCCAGTTGATTTGAAGTTCGCGACGTCCTTGCGGAAAAGGGCGAGTTTCCACCCGTTTTGAAGTGAATGGCGGTGTAGCGTGGCCTCTGGGATCCGCGCATGGAAAGCGGTGTCGATGCACGCAGTGTACTTGCGAGATCGGCCGGTGATGGCGACTCCTGCATTTCGTTCTTTTTTAATCTTTTATAGATTTTAAAAGCTCCTTTATTGGGAGAGTGGTCTCTTGGTCATTAGTATGCGGTAATATATCGATACAGGTCCGCTTCTGTTTGTCCCCAGTACCCCTTTAATCGTTGCCTTCAGTTGACTCATTTGTCTTTTGTGATTTCTACTAGTATTATGTATTATTATGGTATATGTATCGCAAATTTGAGCTTGCCTTCCTCCCTATTTAATACCCTCGATTAGAGGGCCTTTCGGGGTCTATTGAATAAATAAATAAATAAATAAATAAATAAATAAATAAATAAATAAATAACTAACTTAAGCATTTTTGCTCTTCAGTGCCGGCCTGAAGCGTGTCCTCTTCAAACCCAACGCAAAGCTAATGTGCTGCTGCTGCTCCACAAGTACGGTAGTTTTTTTGTTTTTTTCCGGAAGCAGGTATACTTCTCAAAGTGGAGCGTTATAAACGAGCGACGCGCATAGCATCTCGTCTAAACGAATGCAGATCCAAAGGTGTTGTTCCACTTTGAAGCGCCTTCATCGTCTCGGCACCGTTTGAGACCGACAGAAAACAAAAAAAAACGGATGATGTTATCTAGCTTGATTACAAACACCGTAAATTCATACTGTGGCGAATACTCCGGTAGCGCAGCCGTGTCACACCGTGCTGCAAGCGAACTAGAGCCGACAGCTGTCTTGGTCGAGCATACCGCTGCAGACTTGCTATTTTTCTTGTGGCGGAGGGCGATAATTCATCCGTTTCCGCTGGTATAACTCTTCCATGCGGTGGTGGCTTTTGTAAACGACGTATGTCTGAGGGTATACTTTCCATGTACGGACATTGCACCCATTCGAGCGGTGATGTCTTGGCACCACCAGCCGAACACAAACGACAACTTCGCCAGTCACAGGGCAGCACTCTTGGCATGCCTGCAGGAACTACCAAGCTCACCAGGCATATTCTAGGCACATATGTCTGTATAAAGTCGTTCGACTGAGCGACTCAATTGTCCTGGTTATTGTGGTGCCAATAATTCGTGGCATCCAAAACTTCCCGCCTAATTCGCTTGTACCCACAATCAGCTTCAAATGAAACGCGAGCAAGACAGTTGCAACGAAACCAGAAAAAAAAAACAAGATCTTAGCAGAGACACACTGGAACCTAGCGCAATTGAGTTATAGTTTCATGTTAAGAAGACGGCTGCATCGAATTTACCCCACCTGCATGTATTTCTTCTTCAGTTACCATTTTATTTTGTTTGCTGTTTAGCTATCCTGTTTGTGTTTAATACACAGTGCCAGACCCACAGTGCCAGGTACACAGTGCCAGACCCACGATAGAGGAACCTCTAAGGTTGTGCAACTCTCGAATGCTGTTGTGTCTGGCATTTGAGAGCGCATTTCTAAGTATGCCGACTGCATTTGGGCGCTAGGAACACAATCTTGTTAAATTATCACTGCAAACATGTCAAATAGAACATTTATCTCTTCCCGGGCGCGCAGTTAGAATTTTAATGCGCCTGGGGATAGCTTGAGGAGCTCAAGTCATGCATTGGTGCTATTTACTGAAGTGCTCATAAAATAATAGATATTAAAAAAAGCAATGATGAACGGTCGTTAGCACGACAAAAAGCATTTTTTAAAGTCAAAACGTTTAATGCTCTCCATTTTCAACGTGTAATCTGCGTAATCTCGCTAGAAGGTCATTAAATATCGAGAATAATCCGATTTCGAGGCAGACAGCGCGAGCCGTCTTGTCGCTCTCGGCAAGAGGATTGTCTTTTAGTAAGCTTTTCCGGCGCACTTTCGAAACAACGGTGGAGTTCCAGAGGGCCGCATGTTGTCTTTGTGGGAAATCGAAAAAAAAAAGTTCGCATGACGACACAGAAATGCGGCGACGCCTCAGTTTCAAAATAATTTCCGATCTTTCCGCGCATCGAGAAACAACATGCCGCAGGTGCTTGTGAAGCAGCACTCACTCCAGGAACAGTATCCTTTTGTTTATAGAAAGAAGATCAGAATAAAAGGGATTTCTCAAGTCGCGATTCCAGTTTTCAAGAATGCTGACAGTACGTGCCATCGGTCACATATCAAAGGCTAGGTAACCGCTTTGAGTTTAAGAATCGGTAAATGCAGCTTATTTACGGGGAATTCGCGGGGGGGGGGGGGGGGGGCAGCAGTGTAACACTGAACTAGTCAGGAAGCCAACAAGCTTCACAGGCGCAAAGTTACCTTCATTTCTTTTTATACATGAAAAAAAGTTCCCATCCAGAGTTGAGGCCACTGGGAAAGAACGGTTCCTCCCCCATCCTTTTTCCTTGAAACGCGCCTGTGTGTGAAATCAAATCATATATTGACACGTAAGGACATAATTTTCCAAAAAAAGTCGCAACAACGAAGATGAACAGACCATTAAACCCATGTGGCCTCTCGTGCACTCTAGCTGGGCTTTAAACGCTAACGTAGAGATCTGCACACATGTGTTCAGTTTTCTCACTTAAGAGGTTCAACGGCCAGAGGATCCTGAAGTGCGAACGCGCCAGGATCAGAACGTGCACTCTCGCGCAGCCAAAGCTGCCAGACGCGAGGGAGGCTTTTACGGTTTTCTCGTAGAACATTTTTCGTTAGAGAGAAGGGGCAGTCAACTCCCCTCCACCACCTCGCCTTTTATAAATTTGCTTCTGAGATCTGGCTCTACATTGACGACTGCCCTGGCCAGCGAATTCCCACGGCGGCCGGGATCGAGCCTGCGGCTTTGCAATCAGCAGCCGAACGCCAACGCCACTGTGCCACCGCGGAGGGTCGTTTAGTAATAGGAAACGTCTCCCACGACGCATTGTCTGCTATGAAGGACCCATATTTACTCGTACTGCCCGGCTTGTGTAAATCTCACCGTACCACACACCGTACCACCGCCCCACAGGCGCTCTAACTTGGGAGTTGGGACGAGTCGGTTACTCCCCTTGGCAGCCCTGAACTATTCCCCTGGCTGTTCCTTCTCCAACTTATCGAGAATGTGCGGACTCCAGACTTACTGTCAGATATGAGAGAGAAAACTTTCTTACGGCGGGCTGATTGGTGCACCTCAGCTTGCACCGCACTGCGCCTTAATCTAACGGCAGATTTCCAGCTTCAATGCTTAAAGTCGGCGATTGGATTTTCATTGAGTTTAACTCGTCTTGGGGAACGAATCATTCCCCTTAGATATACAAGATTAGCTCCTAAATAGTTAACTCTGGGGCTTCTGAAGTGGTACTATCTATTTGGATGTGTGCGTGAGAGAAAGAGAGAGAGAGCAAGTTTCCAGGCAAGTATTTCGCGTTCCTCTCTTAGTCGCTTCTTTTTTCTGTTTTGCTTGTTGTGCATGGTTAAGCACAGTAATAGACATGGCATCTGCTGGAATAACTCGCTTGACTTGTATGAGGCGTGAATGCTGTTACTGTACTGAAACGTGAACATGCTTTACATGGTTGCATCTGCACAACCGCATAACTAGGTGGCTGATGTGGCTACAGATGGCATTCACAGTAGTTCCCTAGCCAGATTAGCCTGTGTTTGTGGAGGAGGATCCGCAGGGTGAACAAGTTGTAAACATGCCCAAACAGACTGCGTATTTGCATGAAATCTACAACGGCGCTTCGAGTCAGCCTGTCAGGCTGAAACTAGTTTGTCGTTCGCTCATGTAAACGATATAGCGGGTCGGGACGAGCGACCGTCAGGTAGGCCCGAGTCAGCCCGCGAGTGCAAGGAGCAGGCTGACATAGCCAGCCCCGTGCCATATTGAGTTAAGGGTTCTGATTACAGCGAGAGGAGAAAAAAAGGAGGGACTTGTTTTGTACTAGTGACGTTGTCCCTCGCGAACAACGGCAGCGTGTTGGAAGCCACCCTGGTACGTTTGCACTGCCAGATTCGACGTCAGGCGTCGCTGCGCGTCGCGTCGGGCTGTGCTCGAGTACCGAGTTCATTCAAACCTGCAGTCGCCGAGCTGGGGCGACGTTGCTCAGCTGGACAACTGATTAGACCCGCCCCTGTTGTGTTCATGTAAAATATGCTACAGGTTAAGGAAGTGGCTTTCCTTCTTGAAAGAAGTCAGTTCACCGACCGAACACTAACAATCGTAACATACCTTACCGCCTGGCCCCTAACCCTCCAAACCGCACACATTGGCGGGAAATATAACGACGCAACAACCACGCCAAAGGTTACTGTCAACTATCAAGGCAGATGAGGCTTTCAGTGCTCTGTGGATCAGTTCTTACGGATTGTCACTCTTTATTATTATTTTTTTGTTACAGGCACGCCAAGTGCTTTCTTGCTGCTGGCGAACGTGTTGTTTGTTTCGAGCTGGTCGTGTCAAGGAATGCTTGAATGAATGTGCGGAATGTCGGCTGCGAAAGAAGACACCCTCAAATCTGCGCCGTTAACAAAAGACGTCGGCGGTGCGGATTGAATTATCGTTCTCCGGCAAGGGAACATGCAGGTTGGCGATGGCATACGCACGAGCGAGACGATCGTCGGCCAGTCCGCTTGCCGCCTGCATGGTAATCCAGAATGTGAGACGCCCTGGTTAAACGCGGGTCGATGCCAATGCGCTAAGGTCTCGTGTAAAGCGTCCCATGAGCTGGTTTTTTCACAACATATGCGCTGTGGTAGCGGACATGCCCCGCTCATTTTGCTTCCAAGCAAGACATGGCTAATCCCACAAGACAAATTAGATAGTCTTTTATTCTAATATCTGTAAAATTATATTGCACCAAAAACGCTCACGCTGCTAGTTTGCCAATGTGGTCAACGCCAAAAGTAAAAAAAAATATGTGCTTTCCTTGGTTTCAGTGAATGTTTGCTTCTCTCCTGAAAATAGATAATAATTAGTTGTTTTTTTCGAGGCAGACTACGCTCTTATTCGACAAGTCCATGGAAGTGATGATCGCGTACACAGGACAGGTGCTAACATGCAAGTTTTGAAAATTGCAAGTTAGCGCCTGCCCTGTGTATTCTGTGTCGTCTTCGTGTGGGTGTATACAATAACTTCGAACCAACTAGCCAAAACCAAGCTTCTGTTGAAGACTTAGCTTCAGATAAAAGGAATTTTTGTGTCATCTGTGAACTGCCGCGTCTGTGATGTTCCTGGAACAATCGAACATCAATTGTAAGGACGCAATTCTTTTCTGGGGTCTCCTGCAACGAACCTTGAAAACACGAATTTTTTTTTTACTTCTCATCCCGTACGATACCTTACCGGAGTGCAATATGTTGACGAACCCCTTGATATGTTTTTTTCTGCCTGATCTACACAGCTTATGAAAAGCAAGAATGATGAACCGGCACTGTGAATCGGTTGTTTCAACGAAATCTCATTTCCGCTAAACGATTGTTCAGTTCGGGGAGGTGTATGAATTTAGAAGAACTTCAATTTGGGATGGATGGATCATATTACCTTAGAACGGAAGCAACAGCGCCTACGAAGAAAAACACAGCGGAATATTGACGTTTGCCCTGTGTCGTTCTTCCGATGTGTTTGTCTGCGTAGGCGTTATTGTTTCCTTTCTCAATAGACTGAATTTAAACCGGAGTGGCACTCCCTCTTGGTGATGGCCTTATTACCTCCCGTCTAGTGTTCTGTTGCTCTGCCTTTTTGTGATGACTTTCGGGGCGTTTCCTAAAAGCTTTGTATATAATTCATGTAAATAGAACATATTTTCAGAGTAATAAGTGTCATGCTTTTAAAAAAGCTGTTTTGTGCTTTATGGGTCGCGTGCGCACCTCGCAATCTCAAAGCCCTGGTTTCAATTCCTGCACGTTGGGAAGGAACTTTTATTTGATACCGCGATGACGTCATCTAGGATTTTTGGGACCACTGCTGCCGGTCAACGCTGACGCCGGGTTTCGTTGCCGTGGAGCCGTACATAATGTTTTCGCATTGACAGCAGGAAGCACATATCGAAATCAACGCCACCACAGCCTGTGCAGCCGCGCAGTGCGGCTGTGGGCGGGGCGAAGTGAAAACGATGACGGCTATTGGTTGGCGTTGTCAGCGAGGCATCGTGCCGCCCGACTACTGCCCGACTGCTCTGATTTCGACGATCGCCGTACGCTGATGCCGACGCACCGCCGGCGTCAGCCTAGTATGACAGGGGCAAAGGCAACGCAGAAAATGCGTTTGTCGACATTCTGCCGGCCAAGATCAGTCTACAGTGTAACCGCGCTTTTAGCGTAGCGATCATCCGCCGTTTTTTTTTTTTTTTCTAAAGCAAGTATTGAATACGGACTGAGGTGACGTTTTCGCTTGCATACTGCAAGCTCTGCGGTAGGATAGAACGATATGAAGGCAAGCGGCAAGCAAACGACCGTGTGTCTCGTCTAATGTGTGTTCACTCTGCGCTGTCACGTTAAAAATTTCATCCCCTGCAATTCTGAGTTAATATAATGCTGCGCAATTAGTTTTGCAGAGACGTCTGCTCCAGTGAGGAATTCGTATGTCATTAGCGCTGTCCCCGTGAAGGCGCAAATTCTATTTGAAAGCTAAATCCTAGAGCACATTCCAACGTAACCTGATGACACAACCGTGGAAAATTTCGAACGTTCAGGTGCAAATACTGCCCAAAATATAACGCCGGCCGCTGCACTGTGGCAAATCGATGCGCGTTTGCAAACGGTGGCACCGCTAGCGGCCTGCACTGGCCCTAAATGAAGCTCCGTTGGGTGTTTCGGGACCAGGAAGGCATTGAAGAACTCCGGTACATACGCGGCAGTGAAATGATGATGAAAGAACTGCAGTCGTTCCTGAGTAAACGTCGCGAGAGAGTGCAACAGTTCTACTATGCAAAACTGTGTCGCCACTATAGGCTGCATATACATATCCAGCATCTAATGCCGCTGTAAGCTTTGCAGCGTTTTGTGCTTACGCCTAGCTTGAATACTATCAGCGTGTAGAGGGCATCGATTTATACCGAAAAGAGATTTGTATATCTCACCGCTTTAGGTTCCCCTTTATGTAGTGTTAGAGATGGGGCTTCAATCCCACCGCTGCCACCAGTTGTTTCTTGCCCAGAATCGACGGGACTTTTGCGGCACAGGCTACCTTTCCCACGCGGTGCACCCCTGAAAAACCGAGCGCTATGGCCGGGGGACCGCTTGTTCCCATTGGTTTGACCGGCTGGGTAGACCGGCGGCCGCGGGGATCGAACCCCCGACCTACCGAAGTCGAGGCGAGCGCTCAAGCACAAGGGCACGGCCGCGGTGGGATTGAAGCCCCACCTCTAACAACTGGTTGGCAGCGGTTGGATCGACCATGCGGCGTGGTGTTGCTTCTGCGGGTGAGCGCTTGAACTTTGCTTGAGATTCGCCAGGCTTAATGTTCGGGTCAATACTTTGAACTGCTGGGAATCGAAGGAAGTTGATCAGTGAGACGAGTGTGCGTAGCTCACGTCAACAGTTGTTCAGCAAAGTCAAGGCTCAGAGCAGCAAGCATGGGTCTAATGAAGTTACTAAGGACAGATTTGCTGTCTTTGTGCGAAGAGTTGGGTGTAGATGTAGGGGTTAAGATCAAAAAGTGGCACATTTGCAAATTGCTCTTGGAAACCGCCGAGGAAGGAACCGTTAGCGACACGTGGGAACTCCTCAAAGCGGAGAAAAATAGAGGAAAAACGGCTAGCGGCAGAGAAAAAGGAGCAGGAGCTCAGAAGGTTACAGCTCCCGATTCACTCTTTCGAACTATGTAAATATGTAAATAAACCCTTTTCAGTCTCTTCTCCACCTGGAAGACCATCTCGTCCCTTCGTCACCGCGTAACAGCAGTCTCCCGATCCGGAACCCGTGGACCTCGACCTTGGCGAGAGACGGCCCAGGCGAACCAGGGGCCCGCATCTAACAGTAGACATACTTCAGCATTTCTCTCCATTTCTGTAATGCATAGCATGTATAGTTTCATGAGTTTTTTTTTTAAATAAAGAACTGCTGCATACGCACCCATGTTTAAGCGCCCTCCGGTTGCTCATGTCCAACATTTTTGGACAAAAATTTTGAATATTGAAAAATTGTAAGGTATTAGTACAGAAATATTGAAGGTAATGGCCCAGTCTTCCAGTATGTAGCAAAATCTTTCTTTTAATGGTTTTCCATAGCTCGCATCCAGCAGTTAAGACTGCCATCGAAAACCAATACCATAGAAAATAAAGCCTCGATGGCCCCTTTGAATATGACACAAAGTTTTGGAACCTTTCATGCTTCAGATAAAATTCCTGCCAGGAATATTAAATTAATTAGATGTGTTAAAATACTGTTTATAACGTGAAGAATATGCTTTGTCGGAACTATGTGTAATCCGTCAAAATCGCAGCTTCTACTGTTCTTAAGAGACAGAAATGTAGTTTGAACTTCTGCCGTGGTTACCAGTGGCAAGAAAGCACTATCGCGTGTGCTATGTTTCCTTAGGTCCATCGAATGCGGGTCATTTGCTTTGCTTGCGATGGAAATGAAGTGATCGCTGACGGCGCTAGCTAACTCTTCACCTGTGACGGTTCTTTTATCGTTTGTTATTTTGGTACGGGATGGTACTCTTGCCTTGTAGGGATTTATCACGTAGTGCAATCGCTTTCGGAGTATATCTGCCTGTTTTGCAGCGTCGGTGCTGTAAAACACAATGTGAATAAACGGATTGACGATTTCTGAACTAAGCGAAACCCAATGTATTCGCCGAATGCCTAAACTGCTCAGTTCTTTGCCTGGAGAGTTCTATTTACGTAGGTTATCTTATTTAGTCCACTTACACTGCAGCGATATCGCTAGAATGATTTTATTGAAAAAAAAAACAGCGTCTGGATCGGGTGTTTATCTAGAGCAGGCTGTTCTTTGTGTTTAGGTTAGGACAAGAAAGGAATAGGGGTGATACAGAAGAAAAACGTTGCTATAAGCAGACAGTTGCGCTCCATATGAGGTTGAGGACGGGAAATCAACGTGAAATGCCGCGTGTCAAGTAATTTCGATCGGACGCACTTGGTCTCCTGTAAAGAAGTAGTGATTTTCCTAATGAAAGATGACTGCACACATACAAAAAAAAATGCGCTTAGACTTGTGCTATCTCTTGAGTTAAACAACAGGGTCAGCGAGCTGCGTAAACAGCTGATCACGGCTCTTGTTTTGACGACAGCCTCTACTTTCATCACCCAGACAAGAGAGGCAGAGAGAATTTTCATCGCTAACCTGTACCCCCCCCCCCCCCCCCACCCGAGTCAAAAGAAGGCCAACTTCGACTATCTACTCGGAGCCGACGAGACCAACGCTAGTGGTAAGGGTTTAGTCGTGATAGGAGAATTAACGTCTGGGGCTACGTACAGGACACATGGAGAGGCAGAGATTTAGCTAGAGAGGTGGATCGAAGAAGATTCAATCTCATTACAGACCGCACGCAGGCCAAGAGAATCGGGAATAGCATAAATCGCGACTCGTGCCCGCGCCTGGCCTTTGTCAAGAACACTAAATCAGCCACGTTGGAGAACACGCGGGGGAGAGTGGGCAAAGACTACTGCGTGCCACGAATAGAGGTGGAGACCGTTCCGGTCCGGAATAAATATGGACAAGCGTGGATCACGGTCTGGAAAGTCTTCCAGGAAAATAGAGAAGGCGCCCAGGATGAACCCAGTCACCTACAAGAATGGGTAGCAAACATAAAAAAGCACATGGAGGAACGCACGCATAAGGTCAGCCTCACCGAGCAACACCTGAGCGTGGATAAGCATCTGCTCCACCTCTGTGAGGCTAAGCACAGCCTGATCAAGAGGTGAAAGCTACAGCTCAAGATCCTGATTGCCGAAGTCACTAAAGGAGACGAGAAGCACGCCAATCAGCTATCCAGGCAGAGCTGGAAACAGAAGCGCAACGCTCTACAAGGCACGTTAGGCATAGGAAAAGCATGGGCGCACCTCAGAGCTCTATCGACCCAACTAAAACGGAACCGGAAAACAAGACGAACCGGCAGAAGATGTCGCACATCGATCAAGGCATGGATCGAGAATTACTCGAACAAGCGAAAAGAAGATATGCGGGTTGCGCAGACATTCCGGCCTTCTCCGCCTGCTGCTGGAAAAGCGTGAACATTACTTTCGACAGAACCATATCGTAGGAGAAGGTCGAGCAAGCGACGCAGTCGGCCATTGGAGAGTACGACGCCAGGCCGTGGCGGCATCAGCAACGCTGTCATTGGAAACCTGGACGAAAAATGCGTGGAAAAGCTCGCGGACTTGATCAACCAACACGGCGCAGAGGGCACAGTCCCCGCATAGTGGAATCACGCGGAGATTGTTATGATTCCAAAGCCCGGCTAGCCACCTAACCTAGTCAACCTCAAACCGATCTCACTCACGTCGTGCCTGGGGAAAGTCTACGAGAGAGTTGCACATGCCAGACTGCAGAATCACCTCGAAGAAACGACCTCATTCCGCAGAAAAAAGGTTAGTGCTGCGCGAATTAGACATGACAGGCGAACAGGAACAAACACGACAACACAGGCGCAGCTTGTTCCTGTCGTGCTTGTTCTTGTTCTCCTGTCGTGTCGAATTCGCGCAGTACTAACCTTTTTTCTGCAATGAACCAACTAGCCCGCAAGAACGTTCTACTCATTACGCATACGCTGTTTGGCTTCCGGCCGAAGCTGTTCATACAAGATATGCTCCTTCAGATGAAAGCAGTCCTGAGCGGGGTTCCAAATATACCAAGAAATTTTGGACAAACGCATTTTCTCAACGGGCAGTTGTTTATGAACGAAATATTTTCGCACATCTTAAGATCGCACCATAGCAATCAATCTATCCGCAGTCCCCCCCCCCCCCCCCCCCGCCCGACGCTTGTAGTTTTATGCTATTTATTCTAAAAAATTCGCCGCGTTGGTTTTCTGTGGCAGTCTTAACTATTCGATGCGAGCGCAGGACAAACTTTAAAAACAAGATTTTGCTACGCATCGGAAGATTAGACAATTTCCATCAATATGTTCATAACAGTACCTTAAAATATTCCACACTTGCGTCACAATTAAAAGCTATGTGCAAAAAAAAGTTGCACTTGGGAGAACACGTGCTCATGGCACTAGGCCAGAAGGTGGCGTGCGAAAATATGAGCCACCAGGCGGTGCTGAACGGCTTGAGCAGGCTCACCTTTGGAGAGAAAATACACCTGTGCGGGAAAGCATTTCTTCCTCCATGCGTTTCAAAATCACCATGACCGGGATTGCCTCCTTTTGCAGGGAATCCAAGCCGTTGGCCATGCCATTTATGTGGACAACGTCGGTATGGGCCACAACTGGCTCCCCGGAGAAACCAGAGCAACTGAGACTGAGCAGGAAAAGGCAAGACCCAGACACCACCATCGATATCCACATAGATGTTAGTATGTGAATGCAGAACAACTGCAGATTTCACCACACCATAAGACAGGCAACCAATGTCACGGCACATATTTCACGTATGATTTCGAGAGTATCAAACCGCAAACGAGGAATGAAAGAAGAAGACACCTGGAGACTTGTACAGGCCCTTGGGGTGAGCTAAATCGTCTACAGCCGCCCCTACCAAGTACCTATCAACAAGGAAAATAGCAAATTGAGGTCACCCTAAAGAGTACTTACAAGTTTGCGCTGGGACTGCCGGTGACCACCTTGAAAGACAGGTTGAAAGACTGCGGGATGACTGCAGTGCCTCGCTCCGCGGCGGCAGTATCTTGGAGGCTGAGGAAGTGGCTATCGCTCTCGCCATGACTCAGACCAGGGTGGCGAACCGGCACAAATCGTCACGGACTCACAGGACGCCTGCAGCGCATTTAGTAGCGGACGCATACGTGGTGTACTCGATTCCATTGCCCTGCGGACGAGCCTACATTGGCCAAACAGGCAGGTGCCTCAACGAGAGGCTCATGGAACATAAAAACAGCTTCATCGGGGCATCTCGTCATCTCGGCATACACTGCCGTGATTGCCAACAGTGCAAGGAACGTGGTCCTTCTTTGGGAGGAACCACCATCCTTCACAAGTACATAAGCCAAACAGCCAGGGAGATTGCTGAGGCTGCAGAGATTGCAAAAAAAAGGGATCACTGTGTCAGCACTCCATCATTGCTGTTAAGTGATAAGGAGCGTCATATCTTGCGAATTTCGGAATGAGTATTATGGCTTCGACGTTCTTGTGCGCGTACTGCTTTTTAGGTTTTTTAGCTTTTTGTTTTTTCCTTTTTTTTGTCGTGTGCAGAAAATGATGTGTTCGCTTGCGATGTGGCGCCGCTACCAGATGCTCATGAATGATTGTACCTTTTCGTTGCTGCGCATGTCCGCTGTACACCATATATAGTCGCTCGCACAGCAATAAACTTTTGTTGAAGTCGGCGCTTTGTGGTGTCTCCCCTCGTGTCCGTGTTCGTCTTGCGCTGTGAATGTTAGCATGATTTTAAGCATAGCTAAGACCGCCGCGCGCATCCTGAAGAGTCACAACAAGAGAACCAGGGCAAGATGCTCCATCACTTGAACCCCGAGACACATGGCGGCCATCGGGGGAATCAAGCTGTCGACGCGTGCTCCCGAGGATACGCCAATCGGGCAGCGACAGGTGACGAGGAACCCAGAGCGGTCACTGGACTATACGGGGCCATTCTCGAACACCAAAAAGCCACCAGGAGGAAGCACTCCCCTCCGCACAATGGCCTCGATAGAGAGCAGTCACTAGCTCGGCGACAACCACAAAGAGCTATCCGAACCTGAGCTTGCCCAGCAAAATACACCCACGACTGTACACGAACAGATTAATCCAGCGCAAAGGCACGAGGACACGAGAAAAGAGAACACGGGGCGGGCGGCGCTGACGTGTGCTACGTTGTATGTTTTCTCTTGTCCTCGTTCCTTCTCGCTGGATTAACGTTTTGTAGGAACGAACCAGCTAGCTCAGACCAAAATCCCGACTATACACGAACACAGACCCCCACTTCGGCGGAGGGCCCGCTTTATTCCACAGGATATATTGGTGCCAGGACAAACCAGGCATACAGAGAAATAGTTTTCCCACACCTGCGCAGTGGGAAGCTGCGTTTTCCAGTTCGAAGCTCGAACGTCAGCAAGAGCTGGATAGGAGAGCTCGCTGGACAGCCGAGAATGCTGGAGCCTTGAACTAGCGGACCCAACCACTTGCCTTCGGGAGCCTTCATCCTTTTGAGCAAATAGAAAGTTAAATCTCCTAAGGCTTCGTGTGTACGCCATGGAGACAAGCTTCAATAACATTTCTGTCGGGCCTAGTTGGTACATGGCGAAACAGATTAACGATGTACGCAAAACATTAGACGAACCACATACACGCCGGTCCTTGTGTTTCTCCCGTGTATGTGGTTCGTCGAATGTTTTGCGCACATCGGAGACACGCTTATTCAACTCGAACGCGCTGGCGCGCAAGTAAAAACTAAATTAGGCTATGATATGTCGTCTCCTTGGGAATGAAGCGAGGAAAAGTCTTACGGAGTTTGTACTACGGGAGAACGGAATGTGTATGCCTGAAGTAATGCTTCACTGAGTACGCCAGTCCTGTTCACCGCCGGCGTTCATATGGAAGCTTATGAAAGTCAGAATGCAAAAGAGAACGGGGGGAAAACAAAAAGGTAGGTACGAGCTTTCGTGTCCGTGTCCTTCCTTTGAATTTTTTTCCTCGGTCGTCATCTTTTGTGTCGCAGCCTTCGCAAGGTGGTCGGCCAACTGGCTCTCTCCCTAACTTTGTTGCAGTTGATTAGAGCGATAAGCGCTTCCACTCTTTAGAGAGACGTTGGATACTCTTTCTGAACAGAAGAGTGTGCTTTTGATGGAAAATTAAACGCGAAACGTGGGCGCGTAGACTTCAGTATGAAGAACCGTGCTGAAACGTGCGTGCTACGGACATGGCTAAAAACGCAGAGCTAGGATAGCACCTTGACACTTTTCACCTTCAGCTGTCCGTGTCTGTAAATTTTCCAGCATGTGATCTCACAGCGCACGGCGTGCTTCATAACGCATGCACTGCGCTCGTATTATCGCTGTTCATTAGCCACCTGCACTACAACTAAATCTTTTGGAATATAAACGCAGTACAGCCAAGCTATGCGTGCAATAATGAAACGATCACACAGTGTACATTAATAATGGCAAGTGGTTAACATAGAACGATATGTTGATAAAGAGATAATGTGAAACAAAGGCTATGCATCTCAGCGAAGTCAATTCAGTTTTCGCAATAAACAGAAAGATCCCAACTGCCTTTGGAAACGGCAGAATTGTTTTCTTTCAGTTCCTTGCTTGGTATTTCCAATTCCCTACAGCCGTTTTAGCAATCTTTTGCTTCCTTTCCCTTCGGAAAAACAAACTTGCGGAAAGTATGTGTCACACAATGCTTGCGCAATCACATTGCGTATGCAAATGGAGAACAAAAATATGCCCGCATACACACACGCCCCCCAACCTACCCGCACACACATGAAACAATCGCTAGGGGTGCACGCAATCGACGACAATGGAATTCTCCTCAATCCTTGCATTCTCCCGTGTGCCCTCCATTGGGCGTGACGCCATGTGATACGCAGTCCGCGAGCACCGAAAGAACCCGATTACCGGATCCACTGTCCCCTCTTGGGCGTCTTGAGGCGTGCGTGCTCGCTCTGGCCATGTCCGTGCATGTTCTGCCGCTGTCGATGTCGGATGGCGTCCATCGCGCAGCCCCACGCGTGCGCCAGAAGATTCTTCCCACGACCAGAGGAGGCCTCGGCGCATCGAGCCCCGCGCGCTGCGAGAGGAGCGTGTGCATCTAAAAAATTAATCAATCGCGGTGAACACGGTCAGGTCGTCTCGTGCACCGCGGCTCTTCCTTCGCGCACGTATTGTTTCCGGAGGCGGCCCCCGCCTGTTGCAGGGCGGCACTTCGGTGGCGCTGGCGCGTGTACGTGTGTCAATATAATATGTATACGGACTGGAAGCCACGACCAACAGTGGGCAGCGGTATTAGCGCTCCCGGAGGGGCCGTCGCCGGTTACGACTCTGCGGGCACGCGCTGCAACCTGGGCCATGATGAAGGGATAAACAGCGCCTTGCGCTTACTGACGGGGCCGTATGGATCATGTCATGACAAACGACCCGTGTCGCAGGGCGGTGCCGTGAAGGTGGGAACGATGTTTTTGTGTGCCTGTCACGAAATTCAATAATGAAAGGAATCACGCTGATTTGATGGGCGAATGAAAGAGCAGAAAATGTAGAAAAATAAACTGCGCTGTGAAGGGAAGGGGTAGGGGGGAGGGGGGGGATCGAAAGAGACAACATACGAGAAAACAAACATGCGCATAAATTTGTAGTTTACAAGGCAAACCCTTGAACAATTAACGAGTTCATTTATAAACGATTCGTTTAAGTTCTTTCTACACTCGATGGTCGTTTACTGATCGGCAACAGCACTGACCTCGTAACGCTCCTTCACAATTCTTCCTGATTTACTACCTTGACTTTAAAGAAGGCTCGTGCGGGTAATGGTACCGTTCGCGGTACCTGCAGTGAAGTAACAGTGATTACTGGGGAGATGATGTCCGCATCTAGCTTCCACAGCCCATTTTTGACGTATCAATCTTTTTCTATCGCATTCAGTGCGAGGTAGCTTAGCTTTATTATCGTTTCCGTTAAAGTTCCCACTGCCAACTTTCGCTTTTACTTTCCTCTGATCTAGGTGTTAACACCTTTGCGTTGCCTTGAAGTCGCATGATGCCTTATTGTGTTCAAGTAGTTGCACATTTGCCACTTGAGGAACCCCATAAGCCCAGTGCCATCTCATTTACTCGAAGGTCAAAGTGCTCGAGTAGGTTCTACGCGTGAGTTCCGTATCGGACGCTTCAAGCAGACGCGCAATAGCCACGAGCAACGCGAAGCAGCCCCCTGAGCAGAGGCGGAGTTGAGCGCCTAGAGCTGCGCGTTAAAGGACGACTTCAGCTCCAGGCGCGCGCCCCAGCGGCTCCCATCGCAGGCGCGATTATCGGAGCCGGGGATGCCGCGTATGCGCAACGCAGGGAGCTCGCGCCTTTGCGCCGCGAGAGCAGCGGACAGCGGAGGCAGCAGCAGCTCGGCCACCCCGCGGGCACAGAGTCCGCCGGCAGCTTTGGCCTTTCGGTCAACACGATGCACGCCGACTGCGCATCGGACGAGGAGCGTGCGTGACGGCGAGTCAGATTTTTTTCGCATGCCTGACGGACGGGATGCGACAGGCATTCCCCGATATTGCCGCAGTGTATCGACCGTGATGAAAGCGTTGCTGCCTCCTCTGTCCCACTTATGCGACTCTGGGCCTTCATTTATGAAGTCATAAAAGGCTAGGAAGCGGAGACTTAGAGAGTGAAATTCTCTCAAATAATTGAAATCGAATGTTTGAATGAAATCTTTAATAGTAGCAGTTGGTTATGAGGAAAGATAAGGCGCAGTAGCTGTCTCACTCAGGCTGGACGCCCGAACCGAGCCGTGAGAGAATGTATGAAATGAGAAGAGCTGCCGTTGTGGTAGGCTGCGGATTAATTTCGATTGCGTACACGCTCTCCAACGTGCAGTGACATCGCACGGCACGCGGGCATCTTTTGCATTTCGCATCCATCGAAAGGCGGCCGCTGCGGCCGGGAGATTGCGAAGGATGCCAGGTATTGGTTTGCGGCGGCCTATTCGCAGCAATCCACTATACAGTCTGAAAGCCACCTGCAGTCCTTGAGATTATATCCATTAACTTATAACAGCAATGAAAAGTAGGGAAGCCACGTTTACTTTTTTCTTTTCTGTCCAACGCTCATCAGTTTCTTGATCTGTTTTGGCCGAAGCTAACCAGGAGTTAAGCGCTCGATTAGTTGGTGAATATAACTGACAGGCACGATGGATAGAGCGGAAAGCAAGCCCCGATAACAGATGGCCGTTTCGCTGGGCAAAGTTGCTAGGAGTCACCTAATTAACTGCTGTGCTACAGAAAAGAGAGTGACAAAACGGCAAGCTAGTTGCCTCGACGGTGTACTTATTTCTCTTTTATTCAACACTTTTGTAGAAGTCGTATCTGGAGCTTGTTCACAGTGTTCTGTGCATTTGGAGCGACGTTGAGCCACTTTCAAGGAAAAAACCTTGCATCGAGGCTATTTCTTCTATTCAGAACTTGAACGATTTCCTCAGAAAGCTAGATTTTAGATCTAGTTTTTCTTCAACGGGATTGGGGAAAAATGCAGCAGGCGTAACTCATCATCATCAGCAGCAGCAGCCTGACTACGCCTACTGCAGGGCAAAGGCCTCTCCCATATTAGTGCACAAGCACTCATACGGTCACCAACACCGAGCAAGAATCTTGCCACCGTACGTACGTTCACCGTACGTACGTACGATCTTGTGTCATTGCCTAGCAACCCGAGTTAATACCCGAGCTTACGCGAGTTACTCGGGTAAGCTCGGTTAAATTCGGAGGAGCGTCGCACCAGCTGCGCGAGAGGTTACTCGGCAAGTGCAACATGAGTCGCACAACTCCTACCGGTGGCTATGATCGAAACAGCCACCTGTCTGTGCAGTGGTGCATCACTTAACCGCTGCGCCATTGCACTGGTAGTGCACGAGGACTCGCCGCCATCCATGATTGTTGAGTAGAGAATGACCAATTATATGGGCATTAACCCACTAAAGATATCGCGTCATACCCTTAAGGCGGAGCTTAAGTGCCCACTCCAATTGAAGAATGCACTCCCGCTTTCGCACGTCTCCTCGGTTTAACTACGTTAAACTCCTACCATTTTTTTTCTCCAGTTAACCGGTCTCTGCCAGCTGCGGCCATCTTAACCCCGCAATGTTCCCATATCTCATCCGCCCATCTGACTTTTTGCTGGACCCTGCTACTCTTGCCTTCCCTTTGAATACATTCCAATACCCTAACAGGCCCATCGGTTATCTTTCCTTTGCGTTACATGCCCTGCCCATGCAGACTGCTTCCTCTTGATTTCCTTTAAGATATTATTAACTCACATTTGTTCCTTGATCCATCCTGCTCTATTCCTGTCCCTTACGTCACACCTGTAATTTTCCTTTCCATAGATGTCTGCATTGTCCTCAAATTCAGTTTAACCCTTTTCGTGAGCCTGAAAATTTCTGCCCCACAAGTGAGCACTGGCAAAATGCAACTGTCGTATATTTTCTCCTTGAGGGATACCGGTAACATGCATACTCATAACCTGAGAGTCCCGGCCAAATTCACTGCACCGCATTCAATCTTATTCGCCTAGTTATTTCACTCTAATTCCTTGGTAATTCGTTTAGCTGAAATTTCAAGTTTAATTCGACTTCCATTGATACTGCGAAATAAACTGCCCTTGGTCAGCAAAATAGTTGTGCCTTACAAATCCGCATTTCCAAGCTTAGTTGCGTGCGTAAGTGGCGGGCCTTTTCCTTCTTCGCAATATCTGCCGTGCCGCATTCACTAAGGACAGAAATCACCGGCGTCCTCCTCGGCAGTCGTGACGTAGTGGAATTTTTAGTGAAATGTGTGTTTTGAGGGAGGCGTCATTCGGAAATGAGCGAGAATGAAGGGTGGGATCATTATTCTACGACTCTTCGGCCACGCGAAATCGCATTTTGCCTTGATTTGTGTGAGAATATTGCTTCATATCTTCCTTGGCTCTCCCGATGTGTACACTCTTGGCTTCATCGCTGCTAAACACACGCACGATATAACGATAAACTGCACAAAAACAAAAAAAAGCTTTCAGCACCGCTCTCGTTGTATGCGATCGACACAAAATGAAGCAGGTTGCTAATTCTGCTCCACATTCGACCTTCGCCGGTGTGGCTGAACACAGTACTGCAGACAGTGTACACACTGTGGTGAGAGAGGCACCATATGTGACACACGAGACAAACAGAGACAATCTCACATGTATTCGCATATGTCTCGAGAATGCGATAAGGAAGGCGAGAGTCTAATCTCCATGCCCAAGGTTTCAAAAGCATGCTGAAGAAGGGTTTTGGCGCCTACAGGATGCCCTGATATTGCGAGGACGTCACACCATTCGCTTTGCTATAGCACTCTATTTAAAAAGTGTAAATTCTAGTCCTCATAATTGACCCCCCCAACCAAACTTCTGTGAAGCATGCAGATGGGAAGCCATATTCCTTGCTCCAGTAGCTCTGCGAATTGGCAGTACAGCACAGGAATTTTTCAAAGCCTGCGCAGGGCGGCTATTCCCCGTCTTTTCCTACAGCAAAGAACTCGTGCCGTGTGCTGCCTCTATACACTGTCACTCGGAAGAACGCGCATAGGTCTGACAGGATCAAATAAATCTTGCATAAACAAGCCGGAATTTGAGCCAGCATCACATCATTTGCTTGAATACGGTGTCGAAGAGAACCTCCATCACAATTCGTTCATAAACGGAGGACAACAGAGAGCGAAAATGCCTAAAAACACTTCTCTTGGAGAACCGGTCGCTACCCTACAGCGATCTCTTAAAGCAGACGGAGCATCACTGCTTTAGAAACGAAGTTTTTGGCAGGCGAGGTGTCTTACTGCACTTTCTTAAGATTCTTTCCAATGTGCTTCATTTCGCGGTTATCCGCCTCACCGACTGACCGATCGAGGGGATAATAGCGACGCTACAGCGCTGGAGCAATCAGCAATGATCAAACACAATCGGGTAGTTTAGAAGAACTTCTTGTTGGGCTAGTTGGTTCATGGTTGTTCTTAAAACGAGTTGCGCACACAAAAAGAGAGACACAGGAAGACGGAAAGAGCGCTCCTTCCGTCTCCCTGTGTTCTTCATGTGCCTGTCTTTATGCGTGCGCACATCGTCTTAAGAACAATCACAATTGGGCTTAAGAAAATTACGCGGAATAATTCTGGGGCACGGATAAGCTGCTCGTCACTCTCAGTGCAATACTCCAGACAAGAACATGCAAAGCCTAAGCGTGAAAGTTTGTCCGTGCACCGTGTCCAATTTACCTTAGTTTCCACGACAAACATTGTACTCTCTCCCATTCCCTCCCTCCCCCACCCATTTGTTCGCTGTACATTAGTTGTTTAGACTGTACAGCGGTTGCGCAATCAGGGTCATGACCTAGACCGCCACCCATCATCCACCGTCAACTGGCCCCTTGCTGACACTGGCTGGCGCCTATCTCCGCAGGCGTGGCACAAGCGCTTCCTGGTGCTCAAGGACGAGACAAGCGAGCGGGGACCCCTGCTGGAGATGTACACGAGCCAGGAAGAGGCCATGTCGCAGTGCGCGGCGTCCGCTTGCGGCGGCGCGCGGCCCCCGCCGGCAGCGCCTGCCTGCTGCCGCCTCTGCTTCGACCTGGCGCAGACGGTGCACGTGGGCTT
Source organism: Amblyomma americanum (assembly GCF_052857255.1). Lineage (NCBI taxonomy): Eukaryota > Metazoa > Arthropoda > Arachnida > Ixodida > Ixodidae > Amblyomma > Amblyomma americanum. The sequence goes on from NC_135497.1 coordinate 271,895,976, forward strand.
TACGTCGGACTCGAAGCGCTTCCCTAACGCGCTGGTCCTGGTGTGCCAGGGCCGGTCACCGCTGGTGCTGGCCGCCCAGGACGAGCTGGGCTCACGCTCGTGGCTGCTCGCCCTGGGCCTCATCGCGCACAAGGCCTCCTCGCAGCACGGATGGAGGTTCATGTGCCGGAAGGTGAGGAGTGCTCGGCGAAATAGGCTTGGCGCGAGTTTAATAGGAGGCAGTGGCGAAGGAACAAGGAGAGCTGTGCTCAAGAGACTTGCGGTTTTGTAGCGATAGCTACATTACGGTAGCGATTCGAGCCATCAGCGTGGCGGCGCCATGGCAATGGCGGCGCCGCCACGCTGTTACGTGGTTGGTCACGTGGTGCGGAGAAAAAAACGTGTCTGATCACGTGACTGACGAACCACGTGGTTCGTCACGTGGTTGGCCACGTGACCAAGTTCCACTCGGCCAGCTGTAGCTATCGCGTCACTCCAGGTTTAACCAGAGCTAAACAACCGCCAATTTTTTGGTTAGTCCTGGCCACAGAGTCTTGCTCCGTGGTCCTGGCCGAAGGCGTTTTACCAAATTCTCCTGAGAGCGCGGAGCGCTACTTGTGCGACAATTGTAAAAAATAAATCTTTGGCGAGAAATAGCTTGTCGAATAAGACCGTTTACCACTCCATTACATGCTCCTAGCAGAATGGGAACCTTACTAATTGTTGTTGTTAGCCTATCAAAAGATGCACATACCCACACTGGGGGATCGGCCAAGAATCGGGTGACTATTCATCTGTACTCAGGTAATTAAAATGAAAAGCACGCGGGAAAGCAACACCGGAGAATTCTTCCTCATGAAGAGAAAAGGGATGAAAGTTTTGATTTCAAAATTAGTAATAATAATAATAATAATAATAATAATAATAATAATAATAATAAATAGATGGAGTGGAACAGAATTATTAAGTCAAAATGTAATAATTGAGAGGAAAGAAAATTCAAAGAAAGTCGGTGAGATTCTAGCAGGAAATTTAGAACAGCGGAACAAACAGATCTGTGGCTGAACCCAAATGTGGTGGCACCAAATGATAGCAAGAGCGGGCTGCTTAAACTAAGGCGAAGGGGCCGCAAGGGCTCCTCCAGCAACCTTCTTCTCAAAGAGCTGTATCGGCGACAATAGAGCAAAAAATGCTCTATAGATTCAGGCTCACGGCAAAATGCACAAATGAGAGAGAGCGCCAAACCCGACCTGTGTAAATAGAAATTTAGAGGAGGGATACAGCACCGCAGCCTCGTCAGAGATAGTTCAAGCTGCCGAGATCGACAAACTTGCCTGTTCCAAGAATATCTGAGGTGCTGATAATCCGCCGATGTTACAAGTGTTGTGTCTTGCGTGCTTAAAAACGCACGTCGCCGAAACCTAGATGCTGTAATATAGGCTGTAGCCATGATGATAGGCAACACGGGGCCGCTTAGGCAAGCTTTTGCGAGCGTATCAGCAATATCATTAACTGTCACACTGCTGTGACCGGGAACCCATACTAAATGAACAAGACTTAAATGCGGAGAAAGCACGGACAAGAATGTGTTCAAAATGGGACCGTCAAAATGCGCGACGAGGGACGAACACAGAGGTAAGGAATCGGGAATTACTGCCACTGCGGTAATAGAGGGGTGTAGCTTGCGCAGGGCAAGTACTACTACCAGAAACTCTGCTTGAAAAATAGGGAGAAATCTCGAAGGCGCAGTGAAAAGGACCAGTCTAAATGCGAACAGAATATTCCCACACGTGCCTTTTCATTCCACTGCGATGCGTCGGTTGCTATTGCAATTTTTGTAGGTAGGGTCCTTAGATGATCGTCTAGTAGACCATTTAGAATACAGGGTGGCAAAAGCTTTGCATTTTGGGGGAAAATATCGCCGAAAACAATGTGGACAGCGGGCCCTCTGCATAGCGCAGGAAGGATGTCATAAATTTTCACATCTAAAGGATCAAGTAATCTTTGCACAAACACTTCTTGTGGGGTATGAAAACGAGACCAGAGGGCACTAAAAAAGGAGGTCGGCTGGCAACATAAAATACTTTGTGAACGGTGGAAATGAGATTCGTAGATTCTGAGGTAAGCCTGCACGGTTAAAAATTGAAGACGAGATAAGTGAGGGGGAATGCGGGCTTCAAGGTACAGCACATTGGTAGCCACAGATTTTGGGAGGCCGAGGCACACCCAAAGTGCTTCCCTCTCTAAAAGGACGAGAGGACGAAGTTTGTAGGCAGCCGAGTCTGAAAACAACACTGATCCAAATTCTAAAATTGGCCTGACATACATTATGTACATCATTAATAGCGCATCTCTGCGCATGCCGTACCGATGATGACATAATCTCCGTAACATGCCCACGGCACGAGCCCCTTTCACCGCGACATGGTCAATGTGGGGTCTCCAGGTGAGTTTCTCGTCATAAATGACCCCAAGGTATTTTAGGGATTCAACCTGCGGTATTGGTTGTAACTGGCAAGTGAGAGAGACCGCTACAGGATTCTATAGAGGGAAAACAAGGATGGCGCATTTGCTAACATTTAACTTCAGCTGTAAGCTGCTCAGCCAGTGCTCAAGTGTATTCAAATATGACTGCAAAAGACCATACAGGGAATGTATATCCGGCGCAGCCGCAAAAAACGCAATGTCGTCTGCATAGACGTAAGTGCGTACATGGCGGTGGAGAGGAATTGAGCTTAACAGAATATTAAAGAGCACAGGAGAAAGAACAGCTCCTTGCGGTACACCTCGCGTTTGTCTATACCTCTCTGAATGAACACCATTATGGACGCCAAAGAATTCCCTGTTATGAAGAAATGCAGATATCCATGCAACTATATAATCTGGAAATTGAAGAGACTGTAGCCTATGTATCAGGATGGAGTGTTCTACACTGTCGTAAGCTTTGGCGACATCTAACGTAACCAAAGCCGCGACCAGGCGTTGACGACGAGCAAGGAGAATTCTGCTCTCAAGATCAGCATGTACATTCCATATCGAACACCGTGGCTGGAAACCGAGTTGGCACGGGCTGAGTATAGTTTTGCGGTCCACAATGGCTGACACCCGAATTAGTAACACCCTTTCTATCAACTTTACCACGTTTGATGTTAAAGAAATTGGCCTAATATTATCCAATTCATAGCCTCCACCCTGATTTTTAAGTGAAGGGATCACCTTGGACAGCTTCCACTCTGAAGGTATCCAAGCGTGTTTGAGAGAGTAGTTTATTAGGTGAAATAAGGAGTTGGGAGACTCTTCAAAGAGAATCTTGAGCATCTTTGTATTGACATCATCAGGACCAGGAGCAGCAGCTGGTAATCTCTGTACAACTTGGAAAATCTGCGATAGATTAACTTGTGATGCATTATTATTTGGCACCACTGACGCAAAAAACATTGGTCGCAAAGGCAGTAGAGACGAAAACCGCTTTTGCAGGGCCGTGGCAATTAATTCAACTGCCTGGATAGCTTCTTTAGGTGACATAACTATTTATTGTAAATTACGAGAGGACGTGAGCTGTTCTCTAGACCGTAGAAAGCCGAATAGTGCATGTCGGTTGCCCGGCTTTGAAAGATAATCGTGATGTTCTGAGTCATATTTTTCCTTCGCACGAGAAACTGTGGGTTTAAAGGTGGCTGCAATAAATTTATAATTGCTCCAGTTATTTTGGCACTGGTTATGAAGGAGCTTTTTCTATGCTGCCTTCCTCCGCCTGTAATCTCTTGTACAGTCCGCATTCCACCGGGTAGACGAATTCCCTTTTGTTGGCCGCACCAGAAACTCCGACTCTTTATGGCATTCTTCTATAGCCAGACATATGCTTGTTGACAGGTGGGCCTCGGCGATGTTAGACACTGACGCAAGGGCAGAGCGCAACGCCGTCTGAAATCTGTCATAATTTATAAGTGGCTGCAACTGAGCAGACGCAGGAGTTACACAACATACGATATCAAAATGAATAGGTATATGGTCAATTGAGGTGCCGCAATCAACAGTAGAGCAATCCGTTACGCCAGTGTCAGGACTAGTGAACGTGAGATTTAAAACAGATTGAGTCTGTGCACGGAGGTAAGGGGCCGATCCTGAATTTAAGCGCATAAGGTTGTGATCAGAAACCCAGTCCCAAAGGCGCTTGCCGCATAGATTAGTCCTGAAACCCCACGACACATGGTGAGAATTGAAGTCGCCAGCCACGAGAACTGGGTATTTACAGTTAGCGAGTAACAACTCCAGGGGTCTTATATCGTGTACTCCAGAGGGGAAATAACAATTTGCTATGGAAAATGGAGAGCACCCAGGAAGTACAAAGTCTAATGCCAAAATCTCACAGTCAGGAGACATTTGTTGAAAAGATACCTTAGGCCTGTGGCAAAATTTTGGAGACTAAAGTTAGTAAACCACCTCCTCTTGACTGGCGATCTAGGCGAAATGAATTGTAATTTTTAAAATGGAAATGTTTATGGGTTGAAAGCCAGGTTTTTTGCAGAATTATGACATCCGGATTATGATGGGTAGAAATGCAGAGTAAATCTGTGGAAGCTGAAATAATAGAGCGACAGTTCCACTGTAGAACTCGTAACGAGACTATGGTTGCGAAAGCCTAGCAGCAGCAACTGCCTGCCCCAAAATGGTATCCTTGGGCCTGGTGCCAAGCTGATGATTCTTTGATTTGGGCTGGGTACGTGGAGAAGACGAATGAGACATGGGGGACCCGCTGCGCTTGAGAACCCGCGCATCAGGCTCCATCATCTCGGAATTATAGATGATACCATCACTCGAAGTACCCGAGGTAAGTACCGCGGAAGGGGCTGTAGCACGTTCCTGGTGCTGAGATGCTTCAGGAATTGTAGACCGGGTAAGAGTAGAGGTAATTGCTGTCCAGAGAGGGGCCAAACCGGCCTGCACGGCATGTGTAAGCTGAGTCGCTAGAACGTTTGTAAGGCACTCCGGTACACTTGCGGCAATCATTTCTACCATTTTAGGCATTAAAGCCTCCACAGCAGCTGCAATTGCCTGGGACAGCGTCGAGTATAACATGACTCCTTGACGAGCGGTCACACCTGCATAACCGTGGGCACGTTCTTTCAACTCTGTAACAGCGTCACGGCGCGAACAGCGTTTTCTGTCAATTATCTCTACAATTTGAATTTCCTGCGCTCGGGCGGGACAATTTGAGTAGTTTGCAGAGTGTGCCCCATCGCAAAGGCAACACTTCTCGTTCTGCTCAGTGCAGGTGCTCATTGCATGAGCGTCCCCACAGTTGCAACACCACAAGTTGGATTTGCAACCGCCGGCGCTATGGCCATAGCGCCAGCAGTTGTTGCACTGCAGAGGCCTAGATAACAAAGGGTTATCCGAAAAATTAGAGGCCATGCCTTAATTTCAGAGGGGCAGGAATTTCCGACAAAGGTGGAAATCACAGATTCGGTAGGCACCCGCATGCTGCTTACATCCCGGCTACAGCGGTGCACAGCAATAACACCTGCAGCAGACAAAAGCTCAAGAGTCTCTGCTGGAGACAGGGAAGAGTCCACGCCTCGAACGATACATTTCGGGCAAGCCAGACGTGAAGGGATAAATGAACTTACCCGAAGCGAAGCAAAGGATGAGGCCTTTAGTAAATCCCTGACACCGTCGAGGTCTGGCGATCTACGCAGAATCCCGCCGCGTCCAAACTGGCGTACCTCTGAGATGGACTCATAATGAGAAGTGTCTGACTGGAGAGCAGCCCGAACAGCTCCAGGGTTGGTCATCTTGATTGCACCGCCATCCTGAGGCACCAGCGCAACAGGGACACTGCCGACGCCGCTGCGCAAAAAAAGCTTCCAAAGGCAGGAGATCAGGGGATAGAGAAGCCGACCAGGGTGAGCTCCCCTGGCCGGGAGACTGGGTAGACGTAGCCCGGGCTTACTGCCTTACCGCGTGCTTAAAGCCCACAAAACGAGAAGCCACCCGAACCTTAGCCGATCGTTCCCAGGAGAGGAGAGCAGCCAGAGAGAGAGCAGCTGCCAGCCTTAAGCCATGAACGCGGATCTTTTTTTTTTCTCTTTTTCAGTTTTTTGAGATGCAAAGGGCGCATATTAAATACCGGCGCGAGACAGGTAGAGTACAAGAATCGCAGCATAATTCGCATTCGCTTACAACGCGGAAATTGATGCGCGGGCTGTGAAATGTTGTTCAAGTGGGTTCGAATCTTGGCCACGCCAGCCGCATTTCTGCGGGGGCAAAATACAAAACGTCCCTGCACAGTGTGCTGTCAGTCCACCTTGAAGAATTTCAGACTGCGTCGCGTATCATAGCGCAGGTGCAGATCCCGGACCTTAAATAATCAACTCAGGTAAGCCCTTACCTCTTGTAAGGGCTTATTGCAATGCCTTAGATAGTGAGGAATCTTACGCAACGCAACGAGGAATTTCGCTTATGATGCATCACTCTTGCATTGTGTGCAGCTCCCTAACTGCTTCAACACGACATGCACGAACTACAACTAGAATGGTTCGTACGAAGCGCAGCTTAGAAACCCAGGACCGCCCAACGCCTATGCCTTTAATGTTTGTTGCCTCACTTTTGCCACGTGCTTCGGTTTTTATATGCTCTGTGCGGCTTATTTTTCGCGAGCTCAATATTTAGCGAATTCTACTTAAGTCGCAGTTTAAGAATATTTCGCGAGCAGTAAATTTCGCGAAGGAGACATGGCCTGTGATCTTTCCCATGGTCTGTAGGCTTCTGACTTTGTAAGGGCAGATCGGGGTTAACGCGACATCGTAACCCGCTCTCGCGAAAGGTACCTTTGGAGGAACTCGGCAGTAGACAAAACGAAAACGCAAAGATGGCTGATGTTTCTTAAAGAGGACGTTTTCTGGCGTAATTATGATATCTGCCGAATTTCGCAACCTCAGACAGGACGTAAACATCCCTGCTATTCGTAAACTTAATTCGCTGACGCGGCGTATGAAGCGCATTACTCGCAATGGCCGTCAAAGGCTATGACGGTTTTCGTACTCGTCGCTGGGTTCCAGATATTTCACGGAGAGGAGAAATGCGCTACATGAAGAAAGCAAAGAAACAGAAAGCGAACGGACAGGAACTCAGACGACGTGTTTAGAAGATTACTCTTTTTTAAACACCTCCATTTCATCATGGGGGTAGAGTTCCCTCCGCACCTTCCACTTCTAGCTTGGATGAAACAATGTGTTCACATCATATTTGTTTTTTTTTCGCCGTATCATAGCTCGATGCATTATTCTCGGGATCTATTTTTCGCGAGCTTGGTGCGATTTGCGAAAATCGTGAAAATTAAGTCCTTTACAGTATTATATTTTAGCACAGGATTTTATAGTAAATGTTTAAGAGGCAGAGGGTCGGAAAACGGCGCGGTTATTCCTGGAGGGAGCTTGGTTTTGAATTGGGTTAAAGGCAAATGTCTAATTTGCATGTTAATTGCCTTCACAGAAGCCGCCTATTTGGCGGACGTGAGTAGCTGCGCCAGTTGAAGTAACGCACAAGTTGGCCGCGAGGAATCGAAGATAATGAATACATATGCGAACACACGCTTTGGTTAACGCGATTGGAACGCAACGGACGGATTGAAAGCATTAGCATCTTGGCATCGCATCGAGAGTAAGATCCCCAAACCTCCCGATCGCTTCTTAATATGCAAAGCTGCCATTGCAAGGAGAAAATAGCTTATGGTTGAATGGCGCCAACCTGGCCGCCGCGGTGGCTCTGTGGTTATGGCGCTCGGCTGCTGACCCGAAAGACGCGGGTTCGATCCCGGCTGCGGCGGTCGAATTTCGATGGAGGCGAAATTCTAGAGGCCCGTGTACTGTGCGATATAAGTGCACGTTAAAGAACCCCAGGTGGTCGAAATTTCCGGAGACCTTCACTACGGCGTCCTCAATAGCCTGAGATGCTTTGGGACGTTACACCACCATAAACTAAACTAAACTGAATGGTGTCAACCATTCATGTAGAATAACAGCGCGTATGTGTGCTTCGCGGGAGAGGGGTTGTACTGAGGTGGAGAGAAGAGGAAAGTTCCCAAATATTACAGCCGCCAAAGCCATGAGCCGTTCTTGCTCGAAAGACATAATTAAGGGGGGGGGGGGGAGGGGGGGGGGGGAGGGGGGGGGCAGACAAAAAAATTTGCGATGGTTTAGCTCTGGTTAAACTTGGAGTGACAAGATAGCTACAGCTGGCCAAGTGGAACTTGCTCAGCAGCTACTCCGCTTCACGTGACCAGTCACGGCGCCGCGCGAACCACGTGACCAACCACGTGACAGCGTGGCAGCGCAGCCACGTTGAAGGCTCGAAATGCTACCGCAATGTAGCGATCGATACAAAACCAATAAGCATAATATTGCCCTGCCCGCACTGTATAGGGCTCCTGCTCGAGAGGCAGGCAGAGGAGATGACGGAGGCTACGGTTGACCTCGCATAGCCACTTCGGGATGCAGCGGAATCAGTTTTGGTTGCCAAGGCTCGCGACACTTGCGCCGGGAAAGGAGCGTCCATCAGCCGGGAGCCGCCTTGCGCTTTCGCTCTGCACTTTCGCACTTCACATGGTAATGCGTTAGCATGGGCTTACTACGTAAATTGAACATTTGAGCGTAGAAAGAAGCGCTTAACTTGTATTTTGCCGCTTGCTTTCTCGGTCTTACGTGGTTGAGGTGGAATTATGTTTAGTGGACACGAAAACCATCATTAGGCTTCTTTGTCCGCAAGCCCCTCTTAGCAAAACTCGGTGCGCTGAGCCTCCGTGCCGCCCCCCTGAACCTTAGACCTTATTTATTTATTTATTTATTTATTTATTTATTTATTTATTTATTTATTTATTTATTTATTTATTTATTTATTTATTTATTTAGTCCTCAAATGCCCCTTGGACAGGGCTTTTACATGAGGGATGGGCGGCTTCACAGACGATTTAAAGGGTGGGTGGCTTCACAAGAAAAAATTTCCAATGGCTGTCCTGAAATTTGTCGCACTGGAGTGGTGAATCGCTTCTTCAGACAGATCATTCCAGTCTTTCGCTGTTTGTTGAAAAAACGAGTGAAGGTGGGATGATGTGCGCGCGTGCGGCGGGTATACAGACTTGGAATGACTGGTCCGGGATGAATGGCGGTGAGCGGGAGATATAACGCTGTTATCAATTGGAAAATGATAGAACTTATGGTAGAGAACGAGCCTGGCTATTTTATATTTTACGTCGAGTTTCTAGATTGCGAAGATTTCCATTAGATTTTAGAGCTGTGACACTAGTATAGGAAGAATAGTCATTAAAAATAAGCCGAGCTGCCCGGTTTTGGATAGATTCAGTGGAGTTAGAAAGATTAGTCTGATGAGTCTCTTGAGTGCGCCTCTCAGCAGATCGAAAGAAAGCGAAGCGCTGGAAAAACGCCATCTGCGGAAAGGGATGCAGGTAATCCATGCCTAGCGGCAGAGGTGATGCCGCGAGGCTTTTGCCTCCCTGTCGCCAACTTCTCTGTTATGTTTTTTTTTTCTATCTCCTGAGTACGGACTGCAATCAGCGCGCGCGTGGCGCTCTCCCCGTTGCCAGGCGTCCGAGCAAGCGGCGGCCATGGCCAACTCGGCAGCCTTCAGCAGCAGCCTGGAGAACAGCGCGTCGGGCGCCGCCAGCACGGAGCTGGGCTCGTCGTGCCGCGGCCGCCAGGCCCGGGGAAGCGGTGGCAGCGGCGGGGCCTGCGAGGGCGACTCGGCCGAGTCTCTGGACGGTGTGCTCATCCCGCCGCCGCTCGAGTACGGCGACGGGTGCCTAGACAGTGAGTGCGCGGCGAGCATGACACTGTGGCCACACAAACGACGAATGACACGCTTAATGCAGTGCCTACGAGGATATGCTCCTACTTTTCTTCTAGCATCTTGTAACCCTCAGCTTTTCATTCCGATGACGGGTAAAGGCTAAGAAATGATCACTCCATCAAAAGATGATCGATGGATCGGTCGTTCAATCAATCAATCAACCAGTCAGTCAGTCAGTCAGTCAGTCAGTCAGTCAGTCAGTCAGTCAGTCAGTCAATCAATCAATCAATCAATCAATCAATCAATCAATCAATCAATCAATCAATCAATCAACCAGTCATTCATTCAATCAATCAATCGATCGATCGATCGATCAATCTAATATATGTGGGCTGTTCTGAACCCACGCACGCAGCAGCTAAGGCTGGAACGGCGTGTGTCATGACTGCTGCCGTGGAAAATGCAGAGACGCTTGATGCAGGACATCAGCTGAGCGGGCCGCTTTCTCCACTGCCATGTTATCGCGAATATATCGTGCCCTTTTAGACACACCAGTGATTTGAGCAAAGGAAGGAGGGCAGCAGGAGGCACTGAGGAACACTTATTTCCATGGTGGGCTATAACTGTGCACACGCAAAGTGCACTAGCATGAAAAGAAAATGAAAAGACCAACCAACACAAATATATAGTGTTGTTTTATTGAGGGCAAAGAGCGAGAGAGAGAGAGCCAATGGTAAAACCTTGGCATGCCCAACATTCTTGGGCAAAAATTTTGAATATTGGAAAATTGTTAGCTACTGTTATGGAACTATTGCAGGCAATGCTACTCTTCCGATGAGTAGGAAAATCTTTCTTTTAATGGTTTTCCATCGCTCGCATCGAGCAATTAAGACTGCCATAAAAGACCAATGGAGAATGCTTTTGACGACAGCAGAAACTTCAATAGAAAAAAAAACGCACTGCTGCCGACAGGAGATTTGCGGGCATATTGATTGCTATATTGAAATTTTAAATATATGCGAAAATTAAGGTCATAAACTCTTTCCCGTTCAGAAATGCCTTCGTCCAGTGTTGGCTACGGTAGTTTACGTTTCGAAACCTACACAAGCGCGCATGCACACAACAGATATATAAAAGTGCATTTTATTTTTATTATTTTAGACCTTCCTCAGTGCCCGAAAGAAAGCCACGAAGCCATAGCGCCGAAGATTAGAACGTAACTGAATCAAAGGCAAAAAATCGTTATTTGATTACGTCCCGGGCCACTAACGCACAGAAGGATAGTGCCGTATCCAAGCTGTTCCATGTCATGACGTGCTGAAACGTTACGCGATCATGTCTTCTTTCTTTATGCGTCTATCAGAAAGCCTTTGACAGATCACCGAGCGTTATGCGTTTATACATTAATAAAAGAAGAAAAAATGATGGTCGTTGTGTGTAGTTAAACCAAATGCGAATTAAGTGCGCTAGCAGCTCGGTTTTCCCTTCGGTTCCGGTGTTCAGATCCAGTGTTCACGGATGGCAATTGTTCGGACAGCGATTATGGGTTAATGTCCATATACGCGGAATTGGTCATTCTCTACATTCATAGATTCTTTGGAGACTAATTCCCACCACTCCTGGCGCAGTGGTGCAGCGGTCAAGCGATGCGCCACTGCCCTTCTATGGCAGGTGCTGCCATCGGTGGGACTTGGGTGGCTTGGGTTCGGTTGCGACCCACGTTACTCTTCTCGTGTCATGATTAAATGAGCTGCCGCCTGACACGCTAGGCAGGTATGTGTATAATATATACAGGGTGTTTCACCTAAGGCTTTGCACCGTTTTTAAAATTTGGCTTTTTGAGTTAGAAGCATTGTCAACATAGTCGCATAGCATAGCATAGCATTGTCAGCGGTGTATTACATCAGAATACAGCGAAGACGTGCTAACTTGCAGGCTGGTTAACAAATATGGAATAAACTTTTTAACTAGTACTGTTAGGCTCCTTAATTATTTAGCGGCGTGTAGCCCACGGTAATTAATATCCATATCAGTTTTTAGAATTTCGAAAACGCGGTTACGCTCGGCGCTGTGGCCCAACAAATTTTGGCTATATCAACGAGTTAAGCGCACTGGAGAGGTTGCTTGGTCTGCAAGCTTCTCTAAAGCGCATGTATTTTGGCCCGATGTAGCCAACATTTGTTGGGCCACTGCGCCAACGATAACCGCGTTTTGGAAAATTTCAAAAAAGATATGGAGGCTACTTACCCTGGGCTACCTCTCAATAATTAAGGTGCCTAACAGTAATAGTTATACAGTTATCTATTCAATATTAGTTATTCAGCCTGATTGCACATCCCAGCTGTATTCTGATGTATTACACCGCTGACAATGTTATGCCAAAATAAAGCGTTCTTATAACTCAAAAATCCTGTTTTTAAAGGTTGTGTAAAAACTTAGGTAAAATACCCTGCATATACACTAGGTGTTTCAGCGAAGGGGAACCAGAATTCTTATAAATATGTTTCTGAGGTATAAAGGCGGCCTTGGGGGCACAATGATACCTGCGTTGGCGGTCATCCGAAAAGAGGTGCATAAATTTAACAAGTTATCCGCTGAACTAATTTTTGATAATTAACTTTTAACTATAACAGGCTACAGGTTGCAATTAGAGACTTGTAGGCGGTCGTTAGTTATAGCCATATCAGTTTATGGAATTTCGAAAACACGACAACCCTTGGCGCTGTGGCCCAACAAGTTTTGCTAACATCCTGACGAAATACATGCGCTTTCGCAAAGCATGCAGGCAAAGCAACCCGTCCAGTGCGCGTAACTAGTCGAAATAGCCAAATTTTGTCGAGGCACTGCGCCGAGGGTAATCTCATTTTCGAAATTCAAAAACCTAATATGGATAAATTACTAACGACCGGCTAGAAGTCTCTAAGCGCAACCAGTAGCGCAACTATTAAAGTTAAGAAGTTAATTATAAGAATTTAGTTAAGCGGCTTACTGGTTAACATTATTGACATGTTTTCTTATGTCCGCCAACGCAGGTATTATTGTGTCGCAGAAGCCGCCTTCATACCTGAAAAATCCTACTTAAAAAAAATTTGGTTCACCTTCGCTGAAACGTCCAGGTGAATGAGTGTGTACATCAAACGAGCCTCTCATTTCCATTCCCTATCTGCGTGTGTGTATATATACATACCATTACCCGGTGGGCAGGTGAGCAGCCTGCCACAATGCAGACATGAGACAAGCTTACAAACACAAAACGACTGAATGAGGGGGAATAGGCACTACAAGTGCTAGCGCACTAAAAAAATCTTGCACTACGCAGAGAACATGCATCTTCACCTTGTTCTATCTCACTGCAGTGAAACTAAGCGGGTCTGAAATTCCTTCGTTGTAAACGTTGCTTCATTACACAAGTAGATGACCTTGAACGCAAATATCAAATACCAGACTTACGTGTACGTCAGACACAGCTGGTCAGCAGGGGCCGACGTAGCAGCGCGTCTCTGACAGCAAGCGACTGCGTTCACGATAAAAATTTCATGGTCATCGGTGGTATTGCACCTGGCAAAGAACAAAATAAATGGTCACTGTTCATTTCAGCGTCGCAAAACGGCAGCTTACTAGGCGTCGTGTCAGGCACGGTACCGTTGAAATGGCGCGCCGAATAAGGGCTCAACAAAATTGAACGCGGTTAAGAGGTGGACAGACAACGCGATTACTGTCGCCTTTTTTTAGAACTGATCTGGAGAGAGAAATGTTCTTTTTGTTTAATCCAATACAGGATTATTACTTCATCAAAATAAGGTACCGTATGCACACATATTTTGGCGGGTTGCGGCCTTTAAGCAAAATAGGCATGTTTCTGCTCAATTTCCCAACTATATTCCGGGGAAACTACTTTATTGTATCCTACAGTCTGAAGCTATATCCGGCACGCGGTTGCAGACACATTCAAGGTTCTTCATCACTATCGCTGTAGCCGCTCCTCGGGACCTGCTCCCGACTGCCCTCATACACGAAATATCCTTCTTATGCATCAACTGCATTCAAAATTTCTGTAACTTTACAAAGTTTAACGGCAGTGTCCGGAGGCACCTCACGCCACGAACGTGAAATGCATGAGCAGACGAGCTGAAGCGATGCCCTTCTTAGCAGTCCTGTCACTTTGTGGTCAGCTGTTGCCGTCCACATTGAGCATACATACGTCTGAATTCTGCTTTAAATGCTCCGCAGCTGCACAACGATACATGCTGGAGAATGATCATAATAATAGCAGCAGGCAGTTTTCGCCATCCGGCAGCTCATCGGGGAGTGTGCCGCGCAAGTAAATTTATATACAGGTGAAAAACAGTTGCTCTTTGCGGATTTTTTTTTCAAAATTTTGGTCTCCCAAGTTGTGAGTGTGTGTGTGTGTGTGGGAGGGGGGGAGCCCATACACAAACGCGGCCCCTTATGGATGGTATACGCGCTTGTGTGGGACTTTCTGAAGTTTGTTCCCTTCGTTACGGTCATTAATCTGACTTGGACTGCTCTGTAAGAACGATATTGAATAGCACTTGAGTGGATTTCAATCGCTCTTGAAAACATTTCTAATACTGTAGCTATTAGATCCCTGACACAACACACAAAGCTTGTAAAAGAGGAAGACAGGAGAAGCATTGCTTGCACCAGTCTCAGACAAGGATGCGAGTTGTGGTTTAGTTAGGATACGTGCCCAGGCGTTAAGCCTGCTTCACATGCAAGTGAAAACGCTCGCGATTTGCCTCCGCAACGCAAAAACCTGTCTCGAGCCATCGCGGCGGCTATGGCGGCCAGAGCGACGATGATCGAAAAAGTTGGCAAAATGTCGCCGCGACGCGCCGCTCAATCGCTCAGTCGCTTGCATGTGAACTAGCGTTTAAAGGAAACTAGGTTCCGTAGTAGTCCATAGACCTTCGTGTTGTTCCAGATGAGGAATAAATTATGGTCCACTATTACTGTTATGCTGTAGCCGCTCATCTGAAAGAGCAATACATATATCACTTCTTCGTATTACTTTGCACCACTTTCCGAAGAGAATACAAAATGGTGACAGCGCAGTTAGCAGACTATCTTCATATACGGGTCATTGAACAAGCTGGCATGAACTGTCGAACAAGCTGTATGCTTTGTATGAAAGGCAGCTGTTCTTCGAAGAAAAAAATTATTGTACGGAGCACATATATTACAGCAAACACACCTAACGCGCAAGATTTTTTTTTCTAATCCGCAGTTTCCCAGCATTATTTCGTCTTCGTGAATTAGGAGCAGTCGGAATCATTTTGGAGCCAGAAAAACGCTGCCACGAAGCCTAATGGCGTATCTTGTGTTTGAATTCACGTGGTTTAGGTGTGAGAGCCACACGACTTATCGTCAACAGCGTGTGTTACCAGAGAGCTTTAGCATAGTGGAGACGTATTAGTGGAGAAGTTTTGAAACACGGAAATCACGAAAAAGCCCAACTATGCTTTCAGTCTAAACATGCAGCCACAAAAGTATATGCTCCGCACTTCTCTATGCGACCAGCATCGTCCAGCCCTCAATGCCAGGCGCGCCCACTGGTGGCGAGAAAATTCGGCTTTTCCCTGATTTCTGTGTTCCGAAAACTTCCGCGGGAAACTGTCCGTGCATTGTAATACTGGTAACCTGTTGCGTACGCACAGAGGCAACTGCGCGGCTAGATGGAGCTCTCTCCTTCCACTGCGCATGCGTAGCAGGCATCCGGTGTTCCCAATACGCCACCATTATAATACGCGTCGTTTTTGTTGTGCAAGCTTTCGAAACTGCGAGCCTGTGTCCACTTGTTTTCACTGGTTCTGTTCCGCTGTTGTTCCAACACGCGGAGAACACGAAGGAGTAGCTGGCGCCATCTGCAGGCGCTATCGCCTCTCGCATACGTGTAAACATTGACTTTCACTCGTCAGTGCGTTGTTGACATTCTCTCTTTCTGATCTGTTATTGTGACGCTTTCAGTATAATGCTCAAGTTCTGATTGTTCCCGTACGATTGGCACTGGCATTCAAGCCGCCTGCGGTTGTGACAGGTTCGTACTTGCGCAGAGAGTCACACTGCAATGAAAGGTGCTTAAAAAGAGTCCGCAGGATTCGCGCAAGCTGCTTCACGCTTCCCGTAGTTCGACATTACGCAACACTCGTGTAGCTTTTTTTTATAGTCCGTAATACACGTTGTACATGGATGCGTGGTCGCCTCAAGCGCCCAACAAAACCAGAGTACACGGGTGTAGAATCTGAAACCATGATGAGATGCGTGAACTTGCAGATCCTGCGCTTGAGCATTAAAAAAAAACAGGTCACGCCACTATACGGGCCTTTGAGAACCATAACAAATAAAATTAAGGTTAATTAAAGAGTACAAGAGGGAAAATGCGCCAGTGCAAAGATCCTGGCAAGAAAAAAAAAGAACAGGAAATTCACAGACATTTTTTCCTTCTTCACGAAGAAGATACGACAGTGATTTTGTAGAAGCAGAGACGCAGCAGTGGTAGGATCTTAAGGCACTTCGAAAAGTTATTTCGCGTGCAAATTATGTATTGGTTGCATGGGCCTTGCGTTCTTTTCTTTACGAAATAATGAACAACTTTTGTTTAGTTTTTAATTTCAAGCTCAGGTTTTAAGTCTTCTCAGTTCAGAACAGTGCTATTGAGACAGAGTTCGGGGAAACGAGCTCAACAACAGAACAGGTCAAGTTGCACAGAGCAGCGATGTGCTAAAAAAAAAGAATCAAAGACCAATTAAGAAACAAGAATTAAAGACCAACTAAGAAACAAGCGAAGTGTATAAAACGAGATATGCATGCAAATCAAGCGGTGACAAATGACGGAAAAGAAGGACGATATGAGGGCATAACCGGGGTTCATAGTCGTGCAGCGTGTGGAGAGAACACATAAGAACTTGGTGAGCGTATTGTGCAAACTTTCTCGAGCCTCCGGAGTGCATTCACCGATAGCCACTTGTATTTGTTGGAAAGCACCTCCACGTGCCTCGCTTGTGATTGGTTTTGACGCGCGCAGAAGCATAACTGCTGCCTTTTACTACGCTGTCTTCATTTTGTCAATCATATTAGAAATGATTCTAATCCCTCGCGAGAACCGGTGAGCACGGCGAGCTTCTTGATGCACCCGATGTTTGCCATCGCCGAAAATAAACCTTGCCTCAGCTGTGCGTCTGATTCGTGCGCTTGTATTCGACGAAAAGCGGCGTGCGAAATACGCTCTACTTTTTTCAAGTTTCGCGCTGCCTCTCATGTGCCCCATACCGCAGTCACTTTTTCACACAAGACAATAGCGTCGGCAAGCGCAAAGCTCCACAGATAACGTGTCGGAAACGGGGATGAAACGGCAGGTAGCATGGCTTTTCGGGTTCTATTTCAGTTTCAGTTGACTAACAAGAATTGAATATTGCTGAAAATTCTCATCAAGCGAACTTCAGTGTGTACTTACAGTATTTCGGTTCCCAGTGAGACCTAACCTACTGGTATGCTTTAGATAAGGAGCGTTTGCTTAAGATTATTTTGAAGTTTAAAGCTGCCGAGCGAATTCCAACGCCCACCAGAACGCTTTCCTTCCGCTCAGGTCGAATTGCTGTCTGCTATATAGTAAAACGAGCTTTTCTAAGCCAAAACAGACATTCCCACGTATAGCAGGCATCGCATCCACGCAGTCCATTTGCCGAATCCGACGCTGTCATGCGGCAAGACTTTTATATTTAGTGTGCAGGAGCGCAGGAGGAAATTTACTTGAATTGAAACAATAATTGGAACAGAACGAAATTTAGGTTCAGGGGCGAGGCAAGATCAGGTAGCATCGGCAGCGAATGCACCGTGTGTAGGCTTCAAATGATTTCTTGACAATTAAAGGCGAATTAAAGAGCATAATCAGAGCGAAAAGAGTCGCGCGTTATTTTCAGTATGCGATGAAATCAGTTCCCGAGTTGCGGTTCGAGGAACACACGGCGTAACTAGCAGAATAACGTGATAAACTAATCCATTTCCGTCTGCCCGTACGTAATACTCAAGGCCACTTTCTCAGTGAGGAATTAGGGAAACGAGAACAATACACTCTTCACAGATTACAAATGCGCCCTTCACTGTCTTTTCACCTTCATATCAAACCTTTCTGAGGGCGCCACCAAAGCCCCCGAACGAATGTGCGATTAATATCTTGATATGGGTTACTCGGCTATTAATCCTCAGCCATCCAGCGCGAAAAAAACAAGGACGAACATAAGGACATAAGGATGAAACACAGGGACGAAAGCAGAAGCTCTGAGTGCGGGATGGTGCGACTCGTGCTTTAAAGTCATACCGCAATCACGCGCCGCCGTCTCGGGTTTGTTTATTCCGCGCGTGGTCTGGCGCGGTACAATCACATAGACGCTGCAGCAGGCTTTCGTTGGCGTATTCGGAGCAGCTGAGATCTAGACGCTGGAGAGCTGCAGCTGTAAACACACGAGGTGTCGGCAGTTGTTTATTCCGCGCGTGGTCCGGCACGGTACAATCACCTAGACGCTGCAGCAGGCTTTAGTTGGGGTATTCGGAGCAGCTGAGATCTAGACGCTGGAGAGCTGCAGCTGTAAACACACGAGGTGTCGGCCGTTGTTTATTCCGCGCGTGGTCCGGCGCGGTACAATCACCTAGACGCTGCAGCAGGCTTCAGTTGGCGTATTCGGAGCAGCTGAGATCTAGACACTGGAGAGCTGCAGCTGTAAACACACGAGGTGTCGGCCGTTCGCGTCACATTTCAAGCAATTTGAGGCGACGCGCGTACTAGATTGCGCGCTGAAGTGCTGAGCACCACAGAATGCTTCGGCTCTCCGAAAGGACTAATTATCAAAGGCCGAGATTTCCTAAGTTGTAAAATGCCTCAAAATGGCAGTTCGAAACTGACGCTTGGCAAAGAATACTTTGTTCGTCGTTGTACGAGCCATTACCGTCGGCGCTGTGGCCGAAGAAACTCTGGCTACATCGTGCCAAAATACACGCGCTTTCGAAAAGCATGCAGGCAAAGCAGCCCCTCCTGTGCGAGTAACTATTCGTAATAGCCAAATTTTGTCCATCCACAGCGCCGAGGGTAATCGCGTTTTCGAAATTTCAAAAACCCGATATGGCTATTACTTTCGGCCGGCTACAAGTATCTAATTGCAACCTGTTGCCTATCTGTTATTATTAAAAACTTAATTATCGGAAATTGGTTAACCGACTAACTAGTTCACTTTATTTACCCGGTTTCTGATGTTCGCCGACACATTATTCTGCTGCAGAAGCCGTCCTCGTGGTACACCTGGTATATACAGCAGACAATGGAAGGGGAATGAGGGGCTATATTTATATACTCTATACCGTCCCTAAAACATTACCACAACTAACGATGGCAAAAGGTCGAATTACGTACATCGCGGCCCATATTTTTCTGCTTATAATTCGTGCTTTTTTTTCCGGAATTCTTGTCAATGTGTTCTCTCGCTGACATGGGAGCTTTCTGTTTTTGTACATCGGCACGCACATCTCAAGTTTCTGTCACGCCACCGAAACCAGCAGCGCATGAGAAGGCCGTTTTTACTGCTTTTTTGGCGCGACAGACTCAGCGTTGATTCGACCATACATGAGTGCGGACACCCGCTAGCGACAAACTGGCGTAACTTTCCCTGACAGCGTCGCAACGCAAAATTTGACAGGGCTGCGCTGCGTAGCGTTAAAGAAAAAAAACTCCGCTTCCGCGCTGAGCGTACCTGAGTGCCACTTTCATGCTAAAAGTCTGTGAGCCTGGACTAAGAATTTCAGCTGGTTTTTAGGTGCCTCTTCCTTCCCGCGAAATAATCTGATTTCATCGCGCTCACCGCGCGTGTTCACAGCTTGTGCCGCGGCCAAGATTTCAGTCCTGAACGTTTTGCCGCTGCCTTTACGTCCGAAGCCTCTGTTTGAGACAAGTACCCAATGTAGGAGCATATTGTGGTTTAAAACGGAAAGTTTCAAAGTTTGGCATTTTTCCTGGCGCACTCAGTAAATGACATTTCGAAAGACTGCGCGTTAAAAAAGTGAACGCTACAGGTTTTAGGTATGCTACTTTTCGGTTTTCATATAATATATAGGACAAAAATATACCAAACGTAATTAACTGAACCTTCAAGTTTCTTCGTGAATTCACTATCGGCCTCAAAAGTTTACGGGATGCGTGTTCTCGAAAAAAATATAAATTATTGTTGCGCTGGCTCGCGACCCAACAGCCTGGTAATGTTACCAGCTGAAGGAGCATGCTCGTTTACCACACACCTTCAGACATATCAGGCGATTGGCTTGTGTGACTGCTTCGGATTAATTGTTTTTTTTTCCGCGCACCCGCATCGCGTTAAGTTTAGTGGCCGATAGTACTCACGCAATAAACGGACATTATACGGGAGACAAGCCGCACCTTAAATATTTACATTCCGAAGCACAGCTGCGCATGTTACTGAGCCTTTCTTCTCCTGTTAAATCCCTCTCCAAGCAGAGTTACCATGCAACATCTGTTTAGAACTGTAGCTGCAGCTACCGGCGTCATCCAGGGCAGCAGTGGCGTAAGGAAATTTTCACCGAGATCGGTTCATCGGGAACATTGGGTCACGTGTGCATGTTCACTAAGACCATGTAAATGCGACCCGCCGCGACGGCAACATATATATGCGGTCGTGGTTGCACGGCATGCTGCTATTACGAGGAGGCGCGCCTTGCACAAAGCGGGCACTCGCATGCAGACCAGAAGTCAGTGTACGTTCCTTATTTAGACAAGGATTTACAGAGGGAACGAGTAATTTACCGGTGCAAGTTCACTCTGTTCTTTAGCTCTCGCAAAGGTCATCAACGGCCGCGCTCACAGCAGCAGGTCAGCGTGGCCTATACCATGACAGCGGAGGGTTTAAACCGCTTAGGTGATAAACGCGTTTTTCGACATGGCTAAGCACGTGCAACAGTGTCGAGGTTGTTTTGCAGAGGCACAACAACCTCCGGTGTCAGCCGAGCGGCATGTCAGCGCGCGCCAGGGGGAAGATTTATCGTTGCTGGGAGGAGCAGTGCACGGCCTTGGCGTGCCAAGCTGCTCTGGGAGGTGTTTTTGGATGCGGAAAAATAAAGACCCGCCGTCGCCGCAGTTTCCTGCAGCCCGCAGTACGGTAGCTTCACTGCACGCTCTCACAGGGGCGCTTTCCATAGGGCACAAGAGTAATGATTCAGCTCAAGGAACAGCCCACAAATAAAGGCAGTTTTTTTCCGTCTTCGCAAAGGCTTCTGAGAAGGAAATTACTCAGCCAAGTGGCGTTCAGCTTTAAGAGTCTGGCTGCATAGCTAAGCAAACGGACGCTTGAAAGTCTCGGTTGTCTTTGATATTAACGTGGCGAATAACGACTTGTGCATGCCCTTTCGTCACTCAAATTCAGGCGTTCTTTCACAGGCGTTTGTTTCTTTTCTTTCGGCGTCGAGATTTAGAAAAGAGATATTTTCGAAAACGATTCGCTCGCTTCCTATCAAAGTTGGCAGCGCGTAGCGGCAAGGTTTTGCGACTCTGTTTTTTTTTTGGGGGGGGGTCCCGCATATTTATTTATTTATTTATTTATTTATTTATTTAATTAATTAATTATTTATTTATTTATTTATTTATTTATTTATTTATTTATTTATTTATTTATTTATTTATTTATTTATTTGTTTGTTTATTTATTTATTTATTTATTTATTTATTTATTTAGAAATACTGCCAATCCCAATCGGGATCATCGCAGAAAGGGCAAGAACAGTATTCAACAAAAGAGGTATATAAAACACAGCGTTGCAACTATATATGTACAGAGGCTGTTAAGTTTAATAGCAATAATAATAATCGGTGAGAAATAACATTGGAGCAACAATACAAGAGAAAAGAAATAAGAACAACATAAATAAATTACACATTAGAAAGAACAATTTTCATTACTTCAAATAGAGCACTGGAGCTGACGAAATGGTGTTCATAATGCACATTGTAGAGCTAGTAGGTGCGCTTCATATGTCTCTAAAGATTTTTCTAAAGATGAGCTGGTTACACTTGATGGTAGGTTGTGTTCCATGATATGAGGTGTTCCATGAGCGTCAGCGTCGATCCCTGCTTCCTCGCTACTGTTGTTTGCTGGAACAATCGCGGTCACCGGAGACATTGCAGCCGTTCGGGTCTAAAAGGGCCGTACATCAAACCCCAAGCCACAGCATCTAAGTCGCAGCGTAACTCAGCGGCGATAGTAGTTTTCGTTGGCTCAGTTGCTGTTTGTTTCCTTTTGCTCGAAGGACAAACACTCGGGCAGCAATTTGCATTTTTGCCCTGACGTTTAATTCTCGCTCTGTATAGCGTAGTGAGCAACTTTTCATTTCACGCGTTTCTTTTCTTTTATTCAGTGCGAATTTTTTTGCGCAATTTTTATCCGGCCGCAACATTAACCGCGAGCCAAGCTTCATCACTGTCATCTCGCAGTCGAGGCGAGAAAACTGCCGTCTCTTTACTGTCGGATGAGCGCAACCCGACGCGGACACCCCGTCGTCAGTTCCGCGCGCGCAAAAAAAAAAAAGAAAAAGTGAAGCAAGCTTGGGTGTTAACAGCTCGACACGACAACTTAAGTACTGTGCCAAAATGGCGACTAAAATGCGCAGCTCGGGCAGAGTAACAAATTCAATTTACTCTTCTTGGGAGCTGGTGCACACTCGGCCACAGAAAGATGGGCGCAAGTAGAGATACGTACAAGCCGAGGCTCTTCACCGCCCGACAAGCTTCTGCTCTCACTTACTCCGCCCTGCCGTTGCACTACTGCACGGGGCTTTTTACTCGCGGGCCTGTTCTCGGTCCAGCTGCCTCGCTGCGACGCCTGGACGCTCAGGTCCGCTTGTGTCTCCCTGCTCCCCAGTGTGCGTTGAGAGCTAAGAGCTCACGTCAAAGCGTGCCTCTCCTCGCCAATCATAGTTAGCCTGATGTTTCTTTTTCTCAGGAATCGCTCAAGTTGGGACCAGTGTTTCCTTTGCTATTTCTCAGTAGGTATAAGTCGCGCACGAAGCTCAGTATAATCCACAAAATTATTCTCTCGTTGTTTTTATGCCCACTACGCGATTCGGTATATGCGTGCGTCTTTCAGCTCCGTAGCGGAAGTTCTCGATTACTGCGCGTTTCATTTCTTTATCGTTTGCCTCTGCGACCGGTTGATGCGATCGCTACGACTCTCACAACGGCTCCCATCGCGTTTTGCTCTCCGGTAGACAAGAAGTGTACAAATTACAAAACCTAAGCGCAACCCCCAAAAAAGACGACACGATGCGAAGACTCGCCGTAGCTGCTGGAACTTGTCGAGCATGATATCGATCAACTAAGCCTTCGCAAAATATTGTTTTTCTTGCTTCTCTCCCTGTGCACTCGAAGCAGGTTCCGTTGGTTTAGTCTCGTGTTTCAGAGCGCTTTTATTTTTGTCGCCTGGCGGTAAAGAGACCCTTTGCTTGTTTTCAGCGCGGCCCGCCTCTCTAAACGGAGTCACTTCAACTCACTTTGGTATGCGTGGGAACACGGCCGTCCCTAAAGGTCGTAAACAATCACAGGAACGAGGTACCTTAAGAATATTCATTCGGCGTCTCTGCGAGTTTTTGCATGCAGGCAGGGGAGTGTCGTCTTTCGCCGTGGCGTCCTCTTGGGTGTACTGCTGTTTTCGCAGGTTTATTTTTCTCCGCTAAGGCTCTTTGGTGTTCTCTGTTCCGCGAATGTTCTCTCCCTCGTTCCCGCACGCATGCCCATCCGAGCATTAAGGACGGTCCTCTGTCGTTGCTGCTGCTCCTCTTTTCGTGAACTTGGCCCTGTAGCTGCATCACTCCATTCTGTCGTTGCCAATCTTTTCGTTACCTTAGCTATATCATCGCCACACGGTACAAATTCTCTCAAAGCATGCGCTATACGTTCCATTAGCCGGGGTTTACTTGTTCCCTGCTCGCCCGGGACAACTCCGGGGTATTAAAGCATGCGGGCACTAAGTACGTCAATCCACTCCTGCCTATTAACTGAAGCTAAATAATGGTGAAATAAACTGCCGAGAGAATTTTCGTGTTCTCGTTTCTTGCCTGTCCTTTATTATTTTGCTTCTTATGATAAATGCATTAAGTATGCTCGCACAGTGATAGCACGGAAAAATATTTGGTGGCTGAATGTAGAGTTTAGAAAAGAAACATTACTGCAAAGGCAGTGAAAAGCAGGAAGAGTGTAAATGACCAGCGCCGACTGATGAGATTTTTTTTTAATTTCAACACCAGGGCGGTTGCGCGAATTCGAAGATCAAGTAGCGGTCAGTTACAGCGCACCTGGAGCGCGACGTGAGTGCTTGCGCAGGAGCATGATCATATGTCCCATATGCTGCCGTACATTGCGCGACGTTGCCACATAATCTTCATGTTTACCACTCCTAGAACAATTTATCCGTTTCTGTAAACACGCTATGTACACTAGACTGTACGGGCCGCCTCGCATATATTTTTTCCTGAAATTGAATTACCTATACACAGCCGAAACATGTTACACTGTCACAGTTGCATTCCGGCCACGAAGGCTCCAAGCATTTGGTGGCGGCAGCATGAGACATTGCTATAGTATATTTACACTCCAATGGCTTACCGCACCGGTAGCAGCTCGTATAGGGCGCCTGTTCGCGCGGGCACGGCGTGTGGTTCTTAAAAAGAGGCGATCCTCTTGAGAAACCACCTCAAGGGCTTATTGGAAGAGGAAAGATGCTGCATGATTTCAGAAAGAGTGCGTACCCAGATGCGGCACTAGCACTGCGCGTGAAAGGCTTCATTCGATTCAAGGCATGCGAAGGCGTGACTGCATTACAGCTGTTACCTTACTGCTGCTGACCCGTGCCCAATTCGGCGGCTGTCGCGCAGTGCTGTTCTCCCGCGAGCGGTTCCCGGTGGTGGTTCAGCCGAGCGAGACCTCGGAGCGGCTGGGTCTGCGTGGCGACTACCAGCTGGTGATACTGGGCCACAGCGTGGGGCTGCTGCGGCCGGGCGCGCCGGAGCCCTTCCTCGTGTGGCCCGTCACCTGCATCCGCCAGTACAGGCACGAGCTGCTGCTCCAGCCCGGCCAGGGACCGCAGCACGCAGCGTCGTGCGCCAAAGCAGCCGCCGCCAGGGGAGCCACAACCCTGGTCACCATCGAGGTCGGCCGGTGAGCTGGTACTCTTTTGCTTTGGCACGCTTGACTTGTCGCAAGCGAGACTGTAGCCTTGCGTATATACGTCCGTATTCGACTCGCCTGCAGTGCTTATTCTCATTTGCACCTTAGGATTTCCGTCAGCTGATCATTTATGTATTGCGATTTGGGGACTTTGTAACTCCGCATTATGCTGAACAGCCAACATAGACTGAAGAGCTGCAGCTTTTGCCTCTGCGCTGAGCTGTTAATTTATCTTTTATTTGTAGTGATAACTTGAATGTGGCAAAATCTTAGTGGAAACACTGAGGCGTCGTTTGTAGCTGCCTCAGGAGCCAACTATTCATGAGGGGTCGTATTTGTGGAGTACTACGCGCTGTGCTAGTGACATGGCAGAAATAACCAACACTTTCTAGTGTGCCTGTTTTTTTTTTTTACGAATCTCACGACAATCGCGTATACTCGAGCTACAAGTTAAGTAGTGCTGTTTTTGTCAGCATATACTTAACACAGCACATATTGCACTTATCAGCTCGGTGACTGACACTTGATTACTGACACAAACACTTGTCGAAAGACACGTCGTCGTACATGCACTCGGCGCTGCTGCTCCGAAGTTTCCTCATCCGACTTCAGAGAGCCTTTCCTCGCTCGTGGGAAGGGACAGCGGCGTGGTATGGCCACTGTCCTTTTATTGCACACGACGCTCAGAAAGCCCTTGCATTCAGAAGTACAACCGGCTACCGGGGCTTGTGAAGCGTTGTTGGCTCTAACTAGGCCCTCATGGTTATGCTCAAAAGAACGTTAGTTAGCCCGCGCTTCTCACGTGTGGGCGATGCTGGAAGATACACTCGTTTCTTCAGTGTCTGCGAAGGACCTGCAAGATGTGCACTCAGTCGCCGTCTAAGGTAAAACCTGTTTACTTCGTGCTTTGACTTCAGTACCTGCTCTTGTTTCTGCCGCGGTGTCACGGAAGGTGCCTATACTTAGAAGACAGCTTTTTTTTTATGATGATGATGATGCAGCAGATGCTAGGCAGGAAAGAGGAGACGGGACTTAGTCCGCGTGCCGGGGGGTGTGGGCTCCTTAGCCGTAGCGACCCCACACTGTCACTCCAACTTCCCCCCTTTCACCCATCCGTACCCCTTGCCCGAACAGACGCAGTGGCATGGGTGGGGCCAGGCGGAGGTCACTGAGCGTACGCAGCCGGCCTCCAGTCTAATACGTCTCCGGTATGCTAAAAACATCTACAAAACCCACCCACAAAGGCACGGGGACAAAGGTCCGTCTCTCTCCCTTTCCTGCCTAGCCTCTGCTGCATTGCCAAATAATCTCCCGGAGTACAGCGCTAGGTATTGCTAACAGTCTCGGAATTTTGGTTTTGTTTTTGCTAGATATCGTGGTAATAAAAATTCAGCACTTTGAAATGGTAGTTCTGACGCAATTTTTATTCTTTGGAAGATTTGAGAGGCGACGTTCCTTTGACATTTGCATTAGGAACGTTGGCTGTAACTGACTGCCCTCTTTAATCAGTTAGTGTTCGCGGCGTATTCGTAAGCAAGAATGGGGCATAACTCCTTAGTGCACCAGGACTAGACCTGTACAGGAGGCTAGACAGCCCTCTGGGCACCGGCTATTGGTGATACGCTCTAAATTATCGTTGCCAGCCAGGCATGTTGCAAATGGTAAAGCAGAGCACGAGCCGTCGCACTTAAACATTTCGGCACACAATCAATATTTAACTTTGCGACGAAATTTCCGCTTTGTCGGGAGCCTCGCTAAACACAAAGCCTTTTTTTTTTGTAATTTGCAGAACAGGTACAGAACAGTATCATTCGAAACACGGAGTTATGAATTTCTTAATTTTACGAACAAATCGATATTTCCGGACAATTAACCATTGAGTTCTGTGTATTTGTGAATAAATTTTTACGAAAGAAGATTGACCACCGAACCCAACTTTACGAAGCTCTCCCAAAGAAAACAGGTGGGAAAGGAGACTTAAAAAAGTACCACAGATATAGTCTTGTAGACATGTCGACGGATTCAAATACCAAACACAGTCATATAAGTAAGCGCACTTTGCTGAGCAAAAAGGTTTTCAGGAAGTACTGCGCATGCAGGGTCGCTGACGTAATGCTCCCACGCGCTTGCCTGGGTCTCATGGAGGCTAGCTTAGCTGATGAGGTGCTGACTGGAGCGTGGAAAGAAGCAAGGCAATCAGTGAGCATGAACCTCATTGAGCCTGCTGGGTTAAGAGCGTTCCATGCGAAAACTATGCCTCCTTCTTTAGGTAGCCTCGAGCAGCAGCTCGAAGGTCCTCAATTAGTGCCTGGAAACGCGTATTTGCACTAGCCTTATGCGCTCTCGCCAAAGAACAGCTGCGACGACTATACAAAAGCTCCTATATGACGCCGAAAATATCGATGGGGCAGACACTCAACCATCGGAACCATTTGAAGCTTAAATAAAATGGAAACACGGGCTTGCAGGTAATTCATCATTGTGCCGAAACAGCGGAGATAAGCGCGACACGACCGCGGACCTGTTAAGATTTCGCGGGGTGGTAGCACCTAGAATCTGCGCGTTTCTACACGCACGAGCTCGCCGAAAAACGGCGATCAGTGTGGTGCGTTTCTCCCTGTTGATCCTTGTCGATTTTTTGCGCCCTTTCTTCCCTTTTAAGGCTTGTTGCCGACGAAGAATAGGTATCAAAATAGGAGCACCCAGGTGCTAGCGAAGACATTTAGTGAAGCCGCGGGCGGCGTCGATTTCTTGAAGCGATTCGCTGTCTTGGTGGAAATGGGGGAGGCTTTGCGGCGACTGGTGGAGCGAAAAAAAAAAAACACGCATATGAATGGGACTTACACCAGGCATGCTGTTCTCAAATGGTGCAGACTGTGATTTTTTCGGTAAGCCATTAGAACTGCGTTCCGGTTTCACTTGGTAATCCCACACAGCACAACATGACTTATTTATTAGCCAGAAGAAAAAATAAAACGTCTACTTTGCTTTAGAAAGTCGCTGTCGACTTTGCAAAATTGAGTGTCAACCGCGGTTTCCAAAGAAGACGGGCACGAATGCGAGTCTGAATTCATGTTATCAATATTCACTCGCCGTTTATCCGCGAACTCTTTATTGCGTACAATGCCTACGTTGTGGAACTACGAAGCAAGGGCTTGTAGTTCTTCTGCATGATTTAAAGTTCGTGTCGTTGCAGCGTTCACCCCTGCGTGTACACTGCTCGAAGTTTAACGCCTTCTTTTTTTCTTCAGTGTGCACAGAACACCTGGTGCCTGCAGAATTTTTCCTTCACTAGGTGTTCTGTGCACACTTGCCTAGGGTGCGGTCACCCGATCTGTGCTATTCTCTTTGGATGCGATAAAAGAAGGGGGGAAAAATCAAGTTTCTTAAACTGCCGCGATGTGTGGACAGAAGAACACATTGCACAACGGCACGGCGTGACGGCAGTGTTCTCTACGCCTTGTAAGCCGTCTGATTTATGTTCAAGAATCGCGAAAGCCAGTGGGGGAAGATGTCCAAGGGCTGCATTGTGAAGCACGCCAAAAAGTCCGTTGCTTGTTCGGCTCGTGTCGGTTACCAGATACCCCTGTCATTTGGGAGGATGTAAAAGGGCCGAACTGGCAGATGTGCCAATGACCGGGAACGCGAACATAACAATTCCCTGAGAAGTTTGTCTGATCGAAATAATCTCCCACGTCACTGCAGGAGTTGTGAAGATTGTGTTCCAGCTTTTAACAACATGTCAGTCATCGGAAAAGGAAAAAACAGGGAGGAGAGGGAAATCCTGGAGGCCTACCATATTAGGCTGCGAGGCAGTGACACTGGCGTCAGGGCACCGTGTCCTTGCTACTCACGAACAAGGAATTTAATTTCCAGCGCAGAAGTGTGCGCGCGTAAGGTTGATAGGCAAAATAGTTTTCTTTTGTTGTTTGCCACAACTTAAACACATCCATTCATGAACATGAACATGAACATGTATCCATTCTTCGGTGGCTCGCCACATCTGTGTTGCTTTTTAGCGTGTCTGATACACACGTGTGTTTTAGTGACCTAGGTTGGGCGCCTGTCGACTAAACCTCAGTTGTCAGTCCAGCGTTCTCCTGTGTTCTTCTTCTCCTGGTGGTCTGGTACTTTCGCTGGTGCAGTTATGTCTGATACACGCCAACTAGCCCACATGGTCACCTTGTTGCACCCTTTAAATTGGCCTCTTTAAGCATTTACTCACTTCTGGTGTAGTTTCCCGTTTTCCAAAAACAGCAGCCAGTGCCTGCATTAAACAGTGCTCCCCACATGATCCGTCCACTTATGAGGACCGAGGTAAACAGTGGTGCCCGATAAACGGAAAGGGAAGTAGCGGCACCGCTTGAATGGCAAACACAGCGGCGCCTGCCCCCTTCGGCTCGCAGATTTCTTACTTCCGGTACCCGCATGTTTGTACACACAAGCGCAGCCGGGTGGGCACAGTGATCACGTCCGGGGCCGGAAGGGCTGCCTATGCGCGCGTGCGCGACCTCGGGGAGCCCTGGGGACACCCTGGCGAGTTGCGGGGGCGGCGGCCGTCTGCAGCGTGTACAGGACGCGTCGGCCGGCCTCAGATGCCGCCATGGTGACCGGACACGCGTCACGCGGCGGCGGCGGCGGCGGTTCATAACAGCGCGCTATACTCGCGTGGCGCTTCGTTATCAGCGTGAGCAGCGCATCGGACCGTGGGATGGCGACAGAGGGGGAAAAAAAAGCATCTACAAGAGAGAAAGGAAATGAAGAGCGGTGAAATGAGCGGTCTTTCGTGGCGGCCGAAGGAGGCCCGACGGCGTGTTTTTTTTTTCTTCTTCTTCTTTTCTTGACTCATTTCGATGATGTCTGCTCAGCGGAGTGGACGTTGTTTTCCTCGGAGAAGGGAGGGCTGGAGGAGCCAGATGAGACGCTTAGGTTAGCGCCCACGAAGAAAACTGATGAGAAGCTGCCCCAGATGGAGAGTTCCTGCGCAAAAAAAAAAAAAAGAAATAATGAGGCCGAGCTCACAGACACGCGCACGCACACACAGAAAACAAGACAACGTGTGTGTAGACTGTGTAGCCCACTGAAAAACGTGACATAGTGCTGAGAATTTTAACGACAGTAAAACTATAAAGCGGTCAAGAAATAACTGCCTGTCATGATCGCAAGGAAGCTGTTTGTGTGCTTAGCAACTATATCTACGCTGGATAAACTTAGAATCGTGCGCACAGTCGAATAAGAATACATGGCACACTTCGAGATTTCTCAATGAGACGAGACGTTAGAATATATAAGGCAAAGAAGACGGAATATACAAGGTACACTTGACTTCTGCTGCTCACGCTGGCCTTTCGTGCGAAACGTAATTCAAGGAAATGGCGCAACCTTCAGCTTCCGTCTTTTGTGTGCGCACAGTGCGCATTTTATTGACGAGGGGCAGCTATTTCTGATGCACTTTAGACTGTCACAGACAGAGCAAATAAATTCAGTTCATTGCCTACGTTGAACAATGAACCTTCATCATCATCATCAGCCTGACTATACCCACTGCAGAGCAAAGGCCTCTCCCATGTCTCTCTAATTAACCCTGTCCTTTGTCAGCTGGGCCCACCCTATGCCTGCAAACTTCCTAATCTCATCCGCCCACCTAACCTTCTGCCGCCCCCTGCTACGCTTGCCTTCTCTTGTAATCCACTCCGTTACCCTTAAGGATCAGCGGTTATCTTGCCTTCGCAGTATATGCCCTGGCCAAGCCCACTTCTTCCTCTCGGTTTCGACTAGGATGTCATTAACACGCGTTTGTTCCCTCACCCACTCTGCCCGGTTCCTGTATCTTAACGTTCACCTATCATTTTTCTTTCTATGGCTCGCTGCGTTGTCCTTAACTTAAGCTGAACCCTTTTCGTTAGCCTCCACGTTACTGCCCCGTAGGTGAGCACCGGTAAGATACAGTGTTGTACACTTTTCTCTTGAGGGATATTGGTAAACTGCTATTCATGATCTGAGAGAACCTGCCATATGCGCTCCACCCCATCCTTATCCTTCTAGTTATTTCCCTCTCATGATGGAAGAAGACGATGAAGTGGCTCTAGACCAGAACGCCGTCCCTTCGCCTCTTCAGTTTTTTTCCTGTTTTACGACATTATAATGAAACCACTGTTTCTTTTTTGGTGACCGTGATGGAAGTGGACGCTGTTGGACTTCAGTCCGGTCGGTCAGCCGCTGCTGTCCAGAGGAATCGAAGGTGTGCAGGCTACAGCTGCGGCGGCCTGTGACTTATAGTGCTTGTGTTATTTGCCTGTCGTGCTTGCTACGGACTGCATTTTTCTGCTTCTTCTTATTCTTTTACGCCCCCCTCATCTCTCTCCCCCAGTGCAGGGTAGCCAACCGGAACATTTTACTGGTTAACCTCCCTGCCTTTCTTGTACCACTTTTGTCTCTCTCTCTCTCTCCCTCCCATGATTCGGATCAGCTGTCACTACCTGCCCTAAATAGACGCATTCATTTACCACTTCCAGCACCTCGTTGCCAAATGTGAACTGCCGTTTCCTTGCTAGACTATTGAACATTACTTTGGTTTTCTGCATGTTAATTTTTAGACCCACCATACTGCTCTGCCTGTTAAACTCATTGATCATGATTCGCAGTGCATCTCCTGACTCAGCAAGGCAATGTCATCAGCAAATCGCAGATTATATAGGTATTCTTCATTAACTCTTATCCCCAACTGTTCCCGATTCAGGCCTCGGAATACCTCCTGTAAACAGGCGGTGAATAGCATAGGCGAGATCGTGTCTCCATGCCTGACGCCCTTCCTTATTGGAATTTTATTGCTGACTTTATGAAGGACTATGGTAGCTGTGCAGTTCCTACATGTATATTCCAGTATTTTTACATAAGGCTTATCTACACCCTGATTCCGCAATGCCTGTATGACTGCTGAGGTTTCCACTGAGTCAAATGCTTTCTCATGATCAATGAAAGCTATATAGAGAGGTCGGAACCTTACGATGGTATTAATATTGTTGCAACATGATTTTCTTCTTCGCCACTATCCTTATTTGACGATTTCAATTTTCCGAACTTAACATGGATTTCTGACTCCCCTTTAATATCGCCGTTCTTGTCTTAATGTCGCGAATTTTCAGATGTGTTTTCAGATGTATTCTCGTTAGTGCAATTGTGCACGTAAGCAAATCGAATAACAAGTGACGTAAACAACACACTAGATTTAACCCTGACAAATCGACCTGACATAGTCTCACCTATTACATACCTGCCGGGCATCAGCGACCACTTGCTAATGCAATCTGACATTAACCTAGCCCCTCCGAATACTCATAAAAATAAAACATAATGGAGACTACAAGAAAGCAAAATTTCAGGCGATAAATAACGAACTATCTTTTTTTATCGAAGTTTTCCTTCATGGCTTTGATAACCGCACTGTTCAAACCAACTAGAACATGTTCACGGCTATCTATGTTCACCCATCTCTCTAAACAGCATATTCCTGAATGCATCGTTACTAGACACCCTGGTATAATAATCACATTAAGTGTTTATCCAACAAAAAGAAACACCTCTATAGCGTGTCGCAAAGCTTTCGCCAACAAGCGAGTGATGGGCTTCGTATACGGCGGCATCCAGCAAATATGTGCAGGCGCTCAAAGACGCTAAAAAGCGCTTTCACACACATGTACTGCCCTCTATGCTAACCGCCAATGTTAAATAATTCTGAAGTGTCATTAATACTTCTGCTGATGATAGCAGCGCCGTAACTGACCCTTCAGGTGACCCCATTCCTTCCGACCGTTGTGCCATGTTTCTTAACCACACATTTGATCAGAAATTTACAGCCATATCTGATGTACTTAAGCCAAAAACACGCCACTTCAACTATGCTACCGTGCCCTCTATAATTGTTGCTACGCCTGGCGTCAACAAGGTTATTTATGAACTCAGCGTTCATTCAGCTCCGGGTCATAATTGTATTAACTCAAAATTCTTTTAAAAAACACTTTAACTTATTCTTCCATAATGCTTACCAAATTTTTTCAGCAATCACTTGACCAATCAACGCTACCCAATGAGGTGAAAATCGGAAAGGTGGTTCCAGTCTACAAATCCGGCAGCAAAGCATCCCCTAGTAATTATTCCCATTATCCTTACCCGAACTTATTGTGAAATGCTCAAACATTTACAATTCACCACGTTTGTTAATTTCCTTGAATCGAGCTCATTTTTTACGTCGGCACAACATGGTTTTCGGAAATCTTACTCTTATGAAACACAGTTAATATCGTTTTACACCTGCATTGCATCATATTCTAGATTTATCATCAGTATGATTGCATATGCTTATATTTTTCAAAAGCTTCAACATGGTTTTCCACAAACTATTACTTCACGAGCTAAAACAACTGAATATTGACTGTAAATTATTGAAATAGATTGGATGTTTTCTTTTTAATCGCTCACAATTTGTTTTCGCTAACGGTTATAACTGCAGTTTTAGAGAGGCGTGTTCCGGAGTTCCACAAGGCTCAGTTCATGAACCCCTATTGTTTATATTTTACATTAGCCATCCCTCTGTGAAGTCCCATATTCACCTATTCGCTGATGATTGCGTCATTTTTAGAAAAATAACCAACGCTAACGACATTACTTTACTTCAGTCAAACCTTACCACTATAAGAAACTGGTGCAAGGAATGGTTAATGCAGGTAAATATTAACAAATACAAGGTTATGCTTGTATCTAGGAAAACTTCTGCCCCCCTCCCCTCCCTACTACATAGATAACATTTCTTTGTAGTCGGGTTCGTCATGTAAATGCCTCAGCGTTCACATTACCTTTAACTTAACTGGTCTCTTCATACAGAGAGCATAATTAAAAATGCTAATCGCATGCTAGGCTACTTATGTCGCAAATTTTTTAATGTTCCTTCTAATTTTAAACTATCGCTTTATAAAGCATTAATACGATCCAAACTCAGCATACAACAGCGGTTAGGGATTACACTCATGACCACTTAATTAGTGATCTCGAGATGGAGCAAAACAGCTCAGTACTATTTATCCTTGCTAACTACAACCGCACAGCGAGCATAACTACCATGAAGTCTAATCTCTGCCACCCACTGCTGACATCGCGTAGACAAGTGTTCCGTACCGCCCTGTTACGCAATATGTATCATCATCCCACTCTACGTGATCATTTCATCCCTCAGCCAGTTTATGTATCCCACCGCATTGATCATAATCACATAGTCGTAATAGTGTCATGCAACACGAAATGCTTCTCGCAGTCATTCCTGCCGCGAACCTCACGTGATTGGAAGTACCTTCCTGCAGAAGTTGTTGGCATTAACGATTCCAAGCAGTCCCGCGAAGCACTAGCTAACGGCGTATATTCAGGTGCTATTCAACATTCACTTTGCCAACTGTATTTTTTCTCTCTATTTTTGTATATTTACCAATCCCCCTCTGAAATGCCTCTGGTCCTGAGGGGCAACATAAATAAATAAACAAAAATAAATAAATGAACCATATATTACACCACTAATTTACACAATGTCTTGCTCCACCGAAGGAAAGCCTCCAAGAACAACGCGCACACTAAATTTGGAGGAGAAATAAATGTTGACATAGAAGTGTAGACACAGACACAACAAACGACTGTTTTTATCGCTAGTGCCCGACGGCCATGAGGTGTGGGGGGGAGGGGGGATGACGTGAAGAACGATAATAGTATCGGTTTATTGCGTGTGGACAGCAGTTTAATATTAAGCAGGTGCGAGTGGCATCGGCGATCTGAAAATGAATAACACAGGCAGTCGCGAAAACAAAACGACGCCGTGTCGGTACATGGAGCAGTGGTTCAGCAGCCCCCGTGCTCCCTTTAGCCTATAGACTCCAGTCAAGAGGTTGTAATGCGTTATTTGGCGAGGACATTCGCTAATAACGGTTGCATTATAAAAGCACTGCCGGGGCTTTCAAGTCTCCCAACTTATTCAGTAGCACGTCATAGTGCTCAGGTCGTAAACAAGTGGTCTGCGCTCCAGAAATCTGCGGATTAGAGTTTTTGCGCGCGTTTACAGCGTGCGTGGTAGAGCGGTAAACGCGCTTTTAAAAAATTCACAGCCCTCCTAAGCACCCAACTTTTCCCCCCCTCTCGGCCGAGCTTAGTACCTGTATAGATACCATGCCGCTCTTTCGGCGCCCGGTTTTGTGCTTTTTAAGCCATTCTGAAACGAAAATGGAAACATTCCGTGCAAGGAGCAATGCTAGCGCCGTTTTAAAGCGATTCATTTCTCTCCGAGAAGATCTGCTCAATGTTGTAAAATACTCGGGGAAAAACGCTCGATCTCTCTCTCTCTCTGACTTGCGATAGTCTGTACGTATTATACTGAGGTTCTATCAGTACACATAACATCACAACGACTAGCGTCAGACATGGTCATTAATAACGATTAAAAACGAGATGCGGCCGAGCTTACTGTATACGGAGCATTCAGGAAATTTTAGACTCCACCGGAAGGCACAAATCTACTGCGTTCATGCAGATGACAGCTGCGATTTAGGAACACTTGAACTCCGGATGATTTGGCGTAGCCTGGGAAACTGGAGTGTCTCTGGCCTCTGCAGAGAAGGCCAAGGCCCCCCGACAGGAAATCGAATGCACGAATCCGTCCTGTTCGCGAAGAGCTAACTGTCGCGGCCGGAACTGCTTGAGTAACGAACTGATTTAGTTCCCGCGAATTAACTGCGATGATGAAACACTGCACCACGATGTATCCGGTCCAGTGTACGGTTTGAGTTGAACGAGGAGAGCGGGGATTTGGTGGAGTATCGTGAGAAAATAAATTTTGGCGATTATATGAGCCCGAAATGTATCTTGCCTGAGCTCACCTATGAGGCGGAAACAAAGAGGCTAAAGAAAAAGCTGGAAATTGTATTGAGGACAACGCAGTGGGCACGGAAA
The DNA here is from genome assembly GCF_052857255.1 of Amblyomma americanum. Taxonomy (NCBI): domain Eukaryota; kingdom Metazoa; phylum Arthropoda; class Arachnida; order Ixodida; family Ixodidae; genus Amblyomma; species Amblyomma americanum. The sequence goes on from NC_135497.1 coordinate 271,931,974, forward strand.
AGATGTAAGGATAAGGGGCCTATGAAAATTTAAAAAAGATGGTCTATGATTTATCGGGATTTAACGTCCCAAAGCGACTCTGGCTATGAGGGACGCCGTAGTCAAGGGCTTCTGAAATTTCGACCACCTGGGGTTCTTTAACGTGCACTGACATCGCACAGCACACGAGCCTCAAGAATTTCGCCTCCATCGAAATGCGACCGCCGCGGCCGGAATCGGACCCGCGTCTTTCGGGTCAGCAGCCGAGCGCCATAACCACAGGGACACCGCGGCGGCACGAATTTAAAAAGAGGAAATGGACGCGGGCAGAGCACGTAATGCGGAGAACAGGTAACTGATTGTCCCTTAGGGTAACGGAGTGAATTCCAGAAGTAAAACGTAGTCAGAGAGTCAGGTTGTTGGGTGAAATGGGGCACTTTGCAAGGATATGGCAGCAGCAGCTTGCGCAGGACGCAAATAATTACAGATCAATGGGAGAGGCATCTGCCCTGCCAGTGGATGTAATTGGCACATCCCTCATGCCTCCCTCGTGGCTATTTCTTTATATTTTTCTGGAGCAACGGAACAAAGCGACCCGTGCTCCTCGGGCAAAGCGGACCGACGCCGGCGCCTTGGCCGTGACCCAACACACGTCCTACGCCTTGCCTGCGCCTACACGCTCTCTCTCTCTCTCTCAGAATGCTGCGACGATTCGAGGCAGCCGAGAAGTGGGGAGGGCGGACGCGTTTACCGCTAGTGGCGACGAGCACGCCGCGCGCCGCGACGAATGCTGCGGAATGTCGTCGCGAAGCCGCCGCGCGTCTAGCGGTGCCGCGAGCCAGCCGGGCCGCGTAGGCGGCGCGCCACGCGCGCTAATGCCGCGCGTCGCACTTGTCTCGCCGCCCGCGGTTTTCTCGCGCGGCGCGTTCAAAGGCCTCGCGGGTGAGAAGCGTGGCGGCGGAGGGGGCGGTTCAATGGCACGGAGGAAATGCGGCCCGCTGTTGTTCCTCCGCCTGGAAGCGGGATACATTATGCCACGCGCCGCCGATGATTGTCGTCGTTTGCTTATCCCGCTGTGTTCGCCGCGCCCGCCTCGGAATCCCCTCGAAGACATCTGCGTCGTGCAGCCTCGTTCCTCTACAGCCCGCCTCGTTCGCACCGCTGCTTTCACTCCCTGCCAAACCCAGCTTTTTATTGCTCTACTTGAGGAGCTGTTGGCACTCTTGTGTTTGGGGGCTCCCATCCACGGCTTTGTGTAGCTTTTTTTCACTCCTTATTCCGTCTTGTACGATGCGTGGTATCCATTACTCTCCACTGCCGTGGATTTCGGTTTTTTTCCTTTTTGTCGCTTCATTCTTTTCAACGCGGCGCTCGAAAGAAGTGACACAGGAGCAAGGACTAAGCCGCACCGAAAGAGTGGAGTGAGGGGACACCATTGTTTTTTTTTCTCGGTACTCTGCCACGAACAGTTACTTTGTGAAGACAAGCATCTCGCACCACTTTCGATTCGAGCCCTCTGCCTCATCCTCTCTTGAGCAGCGCCACCCCGTCGCTTTCGTCACACCGTTTGTTCCAACAGCCCGCAGTCCGTTTGATGCTACGCAGCATTTTCTCTTTGCGTGCCCAAAGACCTTTATCAACCATTCTAAACACAGCGCAGTGCGACGTCGCATTCAAATGAAATGCTTAAAAAAACTAAATCCTGCCCAATATTTTAAAGTATTTACGCCTCCTGCAGTGCCGCACTTTTGCTGCTATGTGGACCTGTAATGCAAAAGTATCGAAAGTTGGGCGAGTTGGCGGTCGGTTATATTGAAAAAAACAGTGGAAGAAAACGACAAACGATAAACAGAGTAGACAGCACGCGTTGTACTGTCGCGATAGAAAGAAATGGGAACACCGCGGCGCCTACGCCCTCCGCTCTGACAATTTTTTCCCGTCATGCTTATAGTTGGCCCGCAACACAAATGCTTTAGAGACATCCATGATACAATAATGTACCACTCTAGCATCTTTTTGTTACCACCCAGGTACAAGCCATTGAAGATAAATTCCAACTGCGCAACGCGTTGCCGCCGCGCTCTTCGCATTTCTTTGTATCGCACCTGTACTGCCTATTATGTGTATCGTCTGTCGTTTTAGACGCTGCTTACCCAATATACACGGGCCAAGCGGACTGGCTGCCCTTGCGGTGAAGCATTCGAAAGACCAGTTTGAGGCCCTGTATCACGCTACCGAGGCTGTGTGCAGTCGGCAGCATAAGTTTACACGACGCGGGTGTGTGTAAAAAAAAAAAAGTTCCGGCGAAGTCACACAGGTCAATCGACTCAAATGCCGGCAAGTGTGATGGAACGTGCATTATCCATCCGCTAGTGTCAATACCAGATCATTGGGTCGCAGGCTGCGTTACAACAAACTTCTTCACGCATCCCGTACACTTTTACTGCCGACTGTAAGTACGGGAAGCATGCAAAAATCGCTTTCCTGCTCCTTTACGTCGGAAACTGAGGTGGCAGAAGTTCAATAGAAGACGGGAGAACACCTGATCAATTTTAGTGCAGCTGTAACAATCGATGCGTTGACGAGCGCATTTGCGGCACATGGCCTCGGTATGAGATAAAAGCAAAAAAAAAAGAAAAAGAATTGCTAGTGCAAGCCGCAGTTCGTACGCTTAAGTCTTCTTAAATTGAAGTGATGATGGCGCATCCTTGGAAAAACTGCGCAGCGGTCCAGGGTTCCGATTCGCACAGCAAATACGTGATAAAAACTACGCCATAAATTCTAATCTTTAAACTTTTTTCGTAACTACACGCACAAACGCCTTTCGATCGATGGTGCAAGTGCGCTTATAGTTGCGGCTTACAGGCTCCTTTCGATAGTCGTTATCGCGGAAGGATAGCCACCTCCCTAGCTTTAAGGAAGCTCACTGGGTTCGTGAAAACAACGTTTAAGTTTCTGACCCCTGGGAGGGAGACTAGACGATGTCTTTCCCCGTCTGCTCGTTAGGGGAAAGAGTGACAGTAAAAAAATAAGAGCACCGATGCTGGGGCGTAGCTAGACGTCCCCCTCAGGGGTGCCTTCTCATTGGGGCAGAGCTAAAAGCGTGTGGCTTATGTTCGGGGGAAACAAAAAAGGAACGAGAAACGAAAAAAGGGCCACACGCGTAGGCATGGGCCGGATGGGAGGGGGGTTCTTCCGCTAGCCAGAAAGAAGCAGTAGCCAGCGCGCAGCACAGTATCCCGTCTTCAAACGACGCCGGGGGCCTTGCGTTGCGTGTTCTCGGGTGCTGCTCCTGCGCGTGCTTTGCTGACAGTTCGCAAATTAAAGCCGCCGCCCCGCGTAGCAGTGAATTTGCACTTAAAGAGAGGGGCCCTAAGGGTGGGGAGTTCAAGACACACGCTACGTCCGCGGGACCTGGTGGGCCGGCTGTTCCGTGACCTTCTTTTTTTTCTTTTTGGTACTTTTGGCACCGGCAACTTAAAAGAGTAGTCGCGTGTACAAACGGCGAGGCGGGCAGCTAAGGACAGCCCCACTCGAGTTTCTCCCAGCGGGTGCCACGAGTGGCCCCGCACAGCGAGCGAGTCGAGTACACCGGGTCAAGTGGCGAGCCGCCGGTCAGCGCGAGACCGACCGGTGGCCAACTACGGCCGAACCGACCGAAGCAGAACAGCGCGCGAGGTGGAGGAGGGGTGCGGGGAGAGCCGAGATTTGCATATACATCCCGCGGTTTCCGCGGGGATTTGCATAACGCGCGCGCGCGCGCCAAGGCACTCTTTATGCGCCGGCCGCGATTAGGCCGCGACGCTCAAGAAGTTCGCCGCCGCGAGGAGAAATGCAGATGCGCGAAGAAACGCGGACGATTTTCGCGCGGCCGTGCGGTGACGTTGATGCGGCTTGTTACCACCGCCGGCCCCGGCGCGCTCGAGGCGTCGAGAGCATCAGCGCGCTGCGATCATCGGAACTCCGTGCTTCCTGTTTATGCAAGCCAGCGGGCGAGATGCCGAAGCGTGGGATTGATCGTGTTTCTTTGCGATTTAAGTGATGGACTGAACTGGCTCAGCAGATAATAGCTGCTACGCAATGGATGCGGAAGCGCAGTACGTACGCCGCGAAACTTGATGTCGATGTGTGGCGGTAGGAGGCGCCTGAGAAGGCGCTGGAAATATTTTTCTTTGTCTCGCTTCTCCCACTGTACTGCTACGAGAAGGACATGAATATGACCTTACACGTCCAAGAACTGCAGTTGTAATTTGTATAACAACGCGAGATCATGAACGACTAAAACTCCATTTTCTATCACACCACTTTTTTTTTTCTTCTTGTCTGCCTTGCCTCAGTTTGCACAACAATTCAATAAATGACAGCGCTGTACAGTTAACTTAGAGCGTGAAAATTCTGCTGTGTTGTGTGTTCTATGTTGGGTTGGGTTGGGTTGGACTGGATTGGTTTGGTTTGGGCTTAGTGACGCACACGCATCTAAGGCTACCATGCGCGAGCTTAATTAGAGCGCGAAAAGGTGGTAGCAGACCCCACGAAAATCTCGAAACGTAATGAATAATAGCTAACGCTCTTAAAAAGCATAGCAAATGTCTTGGTATGTAACCCATGGTCTCTTCTGAAGCCGACATGTTGATCAGATCCCAGCTGCCAGCAAGTAGGCTCCTGAATTTCCTGCGCAGAAATGGGCTAATGCAAGGCTATTTACTTTGCTCCTCGTTAGTACCCGCTAAATGCGTGCGTCATAACGGCAGCCTAAAATTTATTGGGAGCGAACATGGTTCAACTGGAGGAGGTAAATCCACTGAAAGGTAATTTAAGTGCGGAATCGCGCTATTGGGGTTGCTGGTTTAAACAGTGCGTGATCGGGCCCATGTGCATTGGATGTCTAAAGATCAGCGTTGAAGGCTTGTACCGGAAGATGGTGCGCACACCACCGGCGCCGTTGAACCTCGGCATGCGCATGCTGGAGAAATAAAAAGGCGCTTAAAGCGTGCTCGTGTTTGGCATGTGTGAAACCGTGCATTTGAAAACTCCTTCTCTGAGCAACCCATAAATGACTGCGCAAAATCATGTGCTAGGCGTCGCGAGGTCAAGCTGTCTCCTAGTCTACAATAACTTTCTGGTAACGCTGCGGTGGCCCTCGGCGGGAGTTTTATTTTTTATATATATACAATTCTGAGTGTGACGTTGAAACCATCACTCACTCCCCGTTGAAGCTAATGGTTCTTGCAATCATGGGGAGCGGCACTGCAACGGAGCGTGCAGTTTTATTAACGTAGCCTAGGCCGGCCTATAGACGATTCCGAAAAGGGGGAGGAGGGGCGGAAATGTGAAAGAGAGCGGAAATACTCGTTATAGGAAGGCTCGGCACAAGGAGCGGTCGCACAAAGAGCTTTCCTTGGCGGCATATCTTAAGCAGGACGCGAAGTAAATGGGACCGGGCAGGTCTTAGCCGACTGCGGTTACCGAAAATTGCCCGATGCTGACCGACAAGCCAGATCGGGCCAGGTTCATCGACCGCGCATTATGACAGCGAGCGTCGCAGCGAGCGTCGTAGCACGGACACAGCTGTTAATGACGTTTCGGCGGAGTAAGAAGACCCCTGTACGCTGTCAGGCGCAACCTGAGAGAGCGGCATGGAGGCTTTCCGAATATGGTTGTCCTGTTCCACAAGTGAACGTCCCGATTTATCTGGCCAGAACTTCGCTGACCGAGCTTCGGTGAAAAAGCTGTCTCTTCAAGGATCTTCATTGTTTTGTTTCTTATCAGCTTCCTTCCTGTATAAATCCTTGTGGACAATTAATAATCGCCCCATGACTTCTTCTCCTGTGCTGTAGTAAATCTATACGGCTTCAGTCGCGAAATAGGCGAGCTTGGCGGCCTGCATTCCTTTTTTTTTTCTTGCCCATGCATAACACATACTACCTCGATGGAAAGAAACGCGAACAAACCGGCGCCAACACGCTCCGCTGTTTCAATTTCTTTCCAGCGCGCTTTTACTTCGGTGATAGCAAAAAGACCCTAGACTCGTCCATGATGCATTCTAGGACGACTCCAACGTCTTTTTCGTGCCACCCAGGCAAAAGCGCGGTGAAAATAAATTCTAACAGCGTGGGGTGTTGGCGCCGGGTTGTTCGAGTTCCTAACAACCAAACTTTAAATTTAGGCGTTCCTAAAAGGCGCAGCTGCTACTTAGAGGCCGAAGAACCAGGCAACACGCGTGTGGGAGAGCGCCGTGTAATCGAGGCGCCTCGACACGCCTTTAGCGTGCTGACAGAAATGTTAAGGTAAAGGTTTCGGCGCTTGCTCTCATTAGGCAGTTCATGCACAGAACGTGTGTCATTTGGAATCCCCTTTCGCGTGACGCAGTTGAACCCCAGACATTGCCGCATTTCGCAAACTTATCGCCATTTTTTTTCCCCAAGTTAGCGCTTCTTAAACATCTATTATAGTTGGCTTGCTGCTTGTATCCAGTCATGGTGTACCCCCATTACGTCTGCAATGGGGTCGGCAAATAAATAAATAAATATCGCGACCACCATCGTGGCACCAGCCGCGACTTAATCGTGGCGATGCTCCTGGAGAAGAAAGGGGAGAATGTGAGTTCAGGGAACGGACCTTCATGCTAAATATTTAACCCCCCCCCCCCTCTTTTGCGCGAGCAGAAAAAAATTAGGGTGAATCAAAGGGTTAAAAATATTGACAAGCCCTACGGTTTTTCTAGTTGAAGCAGTGTACCGGACGGGAGGGGGGGGGGGGGGGGGGGTCAAGCGCGAGTGCTTCTTGCTGTACACTAGACTGATTAATTGAAGAAAACTATTCGTTCTATTTAAACTTTTGCAGGTACACGAAAGTTTCAGTTAAAAAGTTTTCCATGATCAGAAACGAAAGATAAAAATTTCTCTCTTTTTTTTTCGTTACGGAAGCCTTAGTGTGAAAGTGCTTTTCACGGTCTGGAATAGGGCGAATTTGATTTTTGCTTCTAAAGGCTGCTTTCACAGCCGAACTGTTGCGCCCATTCGCTATGAGATGAGCAGTTAAAGTCCTTGAATTTCAGCGCAAAAAGGACGAATTGTTGTGCCAACCAAGTCTGTCCCCAACGAGACTAATATCTGGCCCCCTTTTAGACTTTTTTTTTTACATTGTGCGCCATTGCTTCGGGCCGTTTTTACTGCAAAGGCGTCTGTACTGACAAACACGGAAGCACCTGAAGGAGTGCCACTCAACGGCGGAGACATCACACGCTGCGCTTTTCTTCGAGACGTGCATTGGTCAAAAAGGCTTGTTATTCCAGCAGTGCATTAAGCTCGATTATGAGCAAGACATATGGTGACAAGTGAAAATGTAGTGTTCCACATCATTCCTTCGCTTTTCGCCTAGTAACTTCAGCCGGCGGAACTGAGGGACTATATGTCTCCCAGTACCACAGCGTACGTTAATGCTGCAAAACGACATCCAATGTCAGCTACGGCCTCTTCAGCGAGCAGGAAAAAAAAAGGATGCGGAATATGCGCAGGCGTGAAAAAAAAAATGAAAAGAGGGAGAGAAAGAAGAGAGAACTCGCACCGTATCATTATCCACCTAGTTTTCATTTTTCTTCCTTGCTTCATTTTTCGTTTTCTCAACGCCAGGAAATGACAAATGCGATGACGGGAGTCTTAGTCGAAAAGGTTTGCGCCTCCTGCTCCAGAAGCTTTTGGGTTTGCATTACGCTTTTCCGGCACTTCTCTGCTAAGCAGGCTGCTCCTCATCTCTACTGAAGTGACGAAGCTGTGAAACTTTTCTTCTCTATCAAAATTTTGCCTTTTTTCCTATTATGCCATTGCGCCAAGACGAGCTCGAATTAAACGGATCATATGAGGTGAGTGGAGCCGGGGACTAATTGGATTCAGCCGCCGCAATCCGTAAATGCTCGACGCGCTGGGACCTCCAACGTCCGGCGAGCGACGTCTTTGCTGCGGATTGGTGCCAAGACGACGGGCCTTAAAAGCAACGCAGCAACGCAGCCCGCTGGGTTTTCGCTTCAAGAAGTACGGTGCGAAGCGAGAAAGGACAATATCTGGTAGTTTGTAGAGTGTACACGAGTGTGTGTGACAATCTGAAAAAGAAGAAAAAGAGAAATTGAACCTGGACAAGCTTTCCATTAGGTTAATACATGTGAGGAGGAACTAACTACCAACGTTCTGTACATTATTGCGATCGGATATTCTTTTCAGTTAGTGCTAAGTACGGCCGGCCAAGTCTTTAGCCAGGCTGCATGACGGCCTCATTTTCTGCGCACCTGCGCTTTACGACGAACCAAACTTACGGAAAGCTCAATACTGAGCACGGGCTTATTGAGCCTGTGCTTAGATTTAATATTTTGACAAGGTCACTCCTTTATAAGCTTCAGGAGCGCGCAAAAACGCGGCCGTCACGCACGCCAGCTAAAAATTTGATTGCATGTACGTGTAGTTATGCATGGGCAGAAAAAAAAAGGAATGCAGGTCGCCAAGGTCGCTCTATTTCGCGATTGAAGCCGTATAGTTTTACTACAGCACAGGAAAAGAAGTCAGGGGGCAATTAATAATTATCCACAAACATTTATAGAGGAAGGAAGCTGATAAGAAACAAAACAATGAAGATCCTTGAAGAGAGAGTTTTTCACCGAAGCTCAGTCAGCGAAGTTCTGTCCAGATAGATCGGGACGTTCACTTACCCGCGGTACATTAGTGGAGCGGGCAGTCATTCCTTCTTTCGGACTCACCTACTTTATATGTTGTTTTATCCTAAATGCTTCCTTTGTCTGTCACGAACGCAGACAGAAGCACTGTCACTGTAGCGAACTTGCTCTCGCAGATATTCCGGCTGCAGAACCTTCGCTCTTATCTGCCGTATTTGCAACATCTTGTTTTCAAAGTCGATGTTTGCTCTTGCGGAAGACCAGCTTTATGAGTTCAAGGGGGAAAGGGGGAGGGGGGACGTGTTCTTCGCGTTGTTACACTTTAATTGATTCACCCACGCAGCGAACGAATACGGTGGAACCCCTTTCTGGTTAACATCCCTGCCTTTCCCTCCTCCTCTTTATCTATCTATCTATCTATCTATCTATCTATCTATCTATCTATCTATCTATCTATCTATCTATCTATCTATCTATCTATCTATCTATCTATCTATCTATCTATCTATCTATCTATCTATCTATCTATCTATCTATCTATCTATCTATCTATCTATCTATCTATCTATCTATCTATCTATCTATCTATCTATCTATCTATCTATCTATCTATCTATCTATCTATCTATCTATCTATCTATCTATCTATCTATCTATCTATCTATCTATCTATCTATCTATCTATCTATCTATCTATCTATCTATCTATCTATCTATCTATCTATCTATCTATCTATCTATCTATCTATCTATCTATCTATCTATCTATCTATCTATCTATCTATCTATCTATCTATCTATCTATCTATCTATCTATCTATCTATCTATCTATCTATCTATCTATCTATCTATCTATCTATCTATCTATCTATCTATCTATCTATCTATCTATCTATCTATCTATCTATCTATCTATCTATCTATCTATCTATCTATCTATCTATCTATCTATCTATCTATCTATCTATCTATCTATCTATCTATCTATCTATCTATCTATCTATCTATCTATCTATCTATCTATCTATCTATCTATCTATCTATCTATCTATCTATCTATCTATCTATCTATCTATCTATCTATCTATCTATCTATCTATCTATCTATCTATCTATCTATCTATCTATCTATCTATCTATCTATCTATCTATCTATCTATCTATCTATCTATCTATCTATCTATCTATCTATCTATCTATCTATCTATCTATCTATCTATCTATCTATCTATCTATCTATCTATCTATCTATCTATCTATCTATCTATCTATCTATCTATCTATCTATCTATCTATCTATCTATCTATCTATCTATCTATCTATCTATCTATCTATCTATCTATCTATCTATCTATCTATCTATCTATCTATCTATCTATCTATCTATCTATCTATCTATCTATCTATCTATCTATCTATCTATCTATCTATCTATCTATCTATCTATCTATCTATCTATCTATCTATCTATCTATCTATCTATCTATCTATCTATCTATCTATCTATCTATCTATCTATCTATCTATCTATCTATCTATCTATCTATCTATCTATCTATCTATCTATCTATCTATCTATCTATCTATCTATCTATCTATCTATCTATCTATCTATCTATCTATCTATCTATCTATCTATCTATCTATCTATCTATCTATCTTAATAGACGGGCTTTTTCTCGCTGTTTGCAAAGCTGCATGTGCGCCTCAGTGGCCATTTCAATTCGGACGGAAGAAACACACAGAGGCACGGCAGCGAGACCCAATCAGGCTGCTCGCCACAAAATGAAATGACCCGACAGGCTTGTCGGAGAGCGCTCAGCCACAGCCTCTTCTTTTATTCTCGCGAAGCCCGCGGCTGTTGCTTTTCCCCTCGAATCCTGCCTGAGCACTGACAGGAATTACGGGCGAATGCGCTCACCGAGTTCATCAGACTGCGTTTCGGCCTGTAGAAGCAAGCACTCTAACCTCTTGACCATGCATTTCACCAAAATTTCTGTGCACTATTGATGAGGTTAACATAATCTTTGCGATGACTACCAGATTTTGGATGCAGGAAAAGAAGGAAATGATGCGAGGTCGTATTTCATCACTCGTGAGTCTTGTTTTAATCCAATTTTCTGAGACTGAGGAAAATCTCGATATGTCTGCTTCTAAATATGGAAGAGCAGCTGTTCAGAGCCACTGGGTGATATTTGGTACGTACGTGGCACGCGTATTAGTCAGCCGAGCTAACTTCCTCAGCGGGGGCAAGAAAAAATATTGGCGCGGCTGTATAACTCATTGAACTTCATATACGTGCGTTTTTGCTGAGAAGAGCCGTTTACCCCCTACCTTGGTTACTCACCCTCTTTACGAGCGGACATTACTCTTGACAAGAACCATAATCAAGTGCAGCATGTTTAGGGGAATCCACCGGGGCTGACTCATACCGTTTCCACCTCGAGTTACTGATTAATTAGCACTTGTCATCTGCAAGCCTTCCTGGTTAGCTTAGTTGGTAGAGCGGCTGCCCCGGACCAGGACGACTTTCTCTTTCATCTCGATGTTTCTGTGGAAGCTGTATAGCTTTGCTTGTAGCCGTGTGTTTGTGTTTAGGTGGATGCTAATGAGGAATTACTCCCTTGTTACTAACCTTCATTCGGTCCTCTTCCTTTGCTGTTCGCATTACCCAACTACGCCGAGTGCCATGAAGTCAGTAAGGACGGTCTGTTCTAACGTTCGCACAAAACTCACAGGCATTCATGCTTACGTTATTCAGGGGTGTGGGAAAAAAGAACGGTAGAGGTTTAACGTAGTTAAACCGAGTAGACATGCGAAAGCAGGAGTTCATTCTTCGATTGGAGGGGACACTTTCGCTCCGCCCTAAAATTATGACGCGGTATCTTTAGTGGGTTAATGCCCATGTGTGCAGAACTGGTCATTCTCTATACTTCACATTCATAGATGGGTGCGAGTCCTCGTGCATTACCAGCGCAGTGGCGCAGCGGTTAAGCGATGCGCCACTGACAGGTGGCTGTTTTTACCAAAGCCACCGGTAAAGATGTTGGCCTTCCCGAGTAACCTCTCGTGCAGCTAACACGACGCTCCTCCGAACTTTACTGAACTTACCCGAGCTTAACCGAGTAATTCGGGTAAGCTCAGGTAGTAACTCGGATTTCTAGGCAACGGCACAATGTCGTGCGTATGTACGGTGAACGTACGTACGGTGAATGGCGAACGTACAGCCTTTGCCAAAAGTAAGCACGCTGCATGGTTTGCTTCTCATTCGAATAGTAGAGCCCTTACGGCTTCCCTAAAGATCAAAAAGTTCTCGGAAGGTAGGACGAGGGTTCTGCTTACCGTACAGAGATTTACAGCTTGAAGGCTGGCATAATAGCTTCAATATACAACTGAGAAGCAAACCGTCTAGCCTGGTTCCTTTTGGCAAAGACTGTACCTACTATCGCCAGGAAAAGTTTACGGGACGTGGGTGTGCGGAAAAAAGATTATTCTGGCGCAGTCACGCAAGACAGTTGCCTGAAATTTATGAAGGCACTGGGGGTCTACATGCTTCTTCCTCTGCTAACAATATCAGGCGACTGGGTAGCGAGGTGGGTCTAAATAAACGTTTTTTTTTTTCAAGAAATCGCGTCCCACAAACTTTTGCTGCCCGTAGTACGTACGGCGACAAACTTTTTGGTCGGTGTTGGCGAGCGTATGAGTCATTTCCCACTAATAACAAAACAACAATAAAAAAGAAACGTGACAGAGCACATACAGATAAAACGCTTCGTATGCAAATATTGTCGCGGGTTGTTGCGGCCTGGGCAGGGAGGACAGGGCCAGAGGCTTAGCAGGATCAAGAACCAGTCGAAGCGGTCGCGGCAGGGTCCACGAGCGATCCACAGAATCCTTCTCCTTCGCTGCCGATCTGCCTCAAGCAGGCAGCAGCAAGTCGAGGTAGCACGCATGGCAATCTGATGATGGCGCACCTGTGTACCAATCGTACAGGCACTATCCCGTGCCTGTATCCTGGTGCGATGGTTTCTACAGAGAAACAGCGCAATGACGGGACGGAAGAAGGTGACAGCATGCTTGCTCTCCGGCCTATCAGTGTATTTACCAGAGAGTGAATCGAAATATTTGAATTCATAGGTTTTTTTTTTTCCGCAACTGGCGCCATCATTAGCCTTATTTCACCAGGCCAAAGTCCTGAGCCACTCAAGAGTAAGTTTTTCTTTGTTGGCGTATGCTTAAATAGCCAAAATCAATTTTTTTTTTAATTTCCACATGCGCGGCAGCATCTCCGGGCATTTGGCTCGGCTGAGAGCCGAGCCCCCACCGCAGTTGGGTCCCTATGAGCGAGCGTCGACTTGTTGGTGGTTCGCAGGCGCTGCTGTACGGGCGAAGGTGTGTTCCAGTTCCGCACCCATCGTGGCCAGGAGGTGATACGTGAGCTGAAGAGGGCTGTGTCGCTGTGGGCCGCCCGCAAGGCGGCGCTCGCCTCCTGGTGCCAGTCCCGCGCCGTCGCCCAGCGGTCCTCTTGCGTCAGGCTTGGTACGTGAGTGCCCGCCGCTGAGGGCGGGAAAAACACGCACGACACACGCTTACGTGCTGAAGGTGGCGCGTCCGCGCTCTTGTTTGTTTATTTATTCGAACTGAAAAGGTGAGGGAAAGGTCGAAAACTTGCCGTCGAATGCTTCTATTGCTTTTTTTTTTCTTTCCTGTCCTTCATGTCATCTGGTTAACTTGCTTTGCCTTGTGGGATATCAGCATATTTTTTTAAATCAAAAACTGCCCACTTCAGTTCGAGGTCTAAGGCTGGAATGGGTTGTACAGTAGCGAGCAACAAAGATTAGCACAATGACGTCACCGGAGCGGAGAAAATCGCACTGCGCGGCTGGCGCGGCGCCGAACTTTGAGAACGCACCTGGCACTTTTGTTAGCGGCGTGTTCGTAACCGCAGAGCCGAGTGTTGCTATCTGCCGCTCCTGTGGCACGTCACTAGTGCTATTTTTTACTCGTGACTGCACCTTGTAGTTGCCACATATGCGTTTTTCAAAACAAGAAAACAAAGAGTGCAAAACAAAACAGTGTCTTTCTCAAATATATATTTTCTTTCTTAGTGTGCAGAGGTTTTAAACTTGTTTTACGCTTTTCTTGCTCATGTATACTTAAGCTTATCTAACCCATTGTTTTGTATTCCTGCCAGAATGTGATTTTGTTGCACTTGTTCTCAGCACATATCTATTTATTGTGTTGGTATATATACGGCTTGATATTGTTGTTTTGTGTCTCATGAGTTTATACTCACACCTTTTAACAGTCATGTCACGCGAGCTGTTAACCTGCACCTTTGACTCACCTTGATTTATTAGATATTAAGAGGTACTATCGCAGTGCCGTGCTTGCGGGCTCCTTGTTCTAATACCTCCCTCGTTCGTTGTATACCTGTATACCATCGAAATGAACAAACAAGAATAGAAAAAAGGGGAAATCGGTAACACTTTCTTACTCAGGAAAGAGGAGTTAAACTATACGCGGAAAGCGACGCTATATGAAGTACAGCAATGAAAACCTCTCATAGGAGCTTAGAATCTTTTGTCGTGGTCTCCGGACACCCTCAGAGTTCCTATAATACAAGGGGCTCACCCCAGAAAAACATAAATGCAACTTATCACGGAGCCCCTTTGCATAATTTCAATGTGAAACGACAGGAGAGCAAAAAAAGGGCGGAGGGATAAAGTCGCAAAGTGCGAAACAGCAATGTTCTTCAAGATCGCGCACCGCAGACCTCGTAGCGCATCAAGGGCTCAACACGGAAGAAGCATGCTTTAAATTGATGACTCCGACCAAAATTATCGGCACTTGACTGAGGTCTTCGGTATGAGTGCCATGGGAACATACGGAGACAAAATGTTGGAACTCGGATCTTGAATGCCCGATGGTTGCGCAGCACAGACGCAGCCCAGGCTGTGCAAACTTATCAAAGCTCAAATGACGGCAGCAGGCTATGTGAAAGAACACCTTTGTGCGCACTCGTGGTTCGGGTTCTTGCGCACGCGACGTTTGTTCAACGTAAATCGACGCAGCGGGGCCCATCGAGCGCTGAGGTGCTCAGGCGCCTAGCTTATGCAGACTGCATGCCAAGGCCCCACTCGGCCATACACGTAATATTTGCATGTACCAAATATTGCACTGTATTGTAGTGTACTGTACTGCACTGCACTGTACTGTACTGTACTGCGGTGTATATTTACAATTCTATACTGGGCGATTTTAGATAAGATTATGCAACGGATCGCTGGCCGACATCTTCAATGTGCCTAATATTTTGATGCCATTTCCCGATGTCTAGCAAGCAGGAGTCTGAGAAAAATATTTCGAAACACAAAAAAAAAATCCTCGATGAGGAATAGTTGGGCTCCCATACTTACGTGCGCTTCAATTTTCGGTAAAATTGTTTGTCAATCAATGAAGATATATTACGAGGAGGCGCTTTAAAAATTATACAGCAAATCTATAACTACTGTGGAGTGCGCCAACTCGTTTTTATCGATTTCTAAATTTTATTCATTTTCTAAAAAATCGCAAACTTGGTGCACGAAAACTTTTGGGTAACTTTGGAGGGTTTTGTTTAAAAGAAGAAATGAGCTATTCCGACAAAGAATTACAGCTGAATCCTACAAGTACTTATCTGGTAAACAATATAGAATTCATTAATATGTCCTTCACGGATAAGGAAATATTATTACGCCAACTTCAAGAAAGCACAAAACCATAAAAACTGGAAAAAAAATTGGAGGAGACACTTAAGCTCTGCCTTAAGGGTATGATAGCATAATGGTCTAATTGTCATGTATGCAGAAGGTCATTCTCTACTATACATTCATAGACCCCTGGCAGTCCTCATACCACTCCCGGCGCAGTGGTGCAGCGGTTAAGCGATGCTTAGGTGCTGCGATGGCAGGTGTTCCTGCGATGGCAGGTGCTCCCAGCGGTGGGCCTTGTGTGGCCCAGGTTGCTTTTCCCGAGGGACCAATCCTTAATTTAACTGCCACCTGTCATGGTGGGCAGTTTTCTCACAATCTGGTGGGCAGGTTGTGATGGCGCCACAACGTCACGTGACCTGGCTGGCCCACCTGCCTTCCAGGTTGCTCTTTGGGCACTACCTGCCAGAGTCATGCTCGTGATTTCTCGCGCACAACGCCGACAACGCCCACGCCAGATTTGATGGGTAACGGGGCCTTTAACGCGATCGCGTTAAAATATTTTTTATATTGTTAAATTTTGCCCAGATATTGTGCGCTATATGATTATCTATCAAAAACATGGTGCATTATGTTGCTGGTGTAGTAGAAACAGCACTTCTAAAGAGACAATTTTTCCCGCATACTGCTGTTTCCGCCGACTTTGGTTGCGAATAAACTGAAATATCTTCGAAAGACGTGCCTGAAAATCTTTTTGGGATATTTCTATTTACCATAGAATGGACCCAGTTATTCTTGTCGGTTCTCAGCTTTAATTCTTTTTTTTTCAAGTTTTGCAAAGTTTGCGCACAG
>NC_135497.1:271948260-272010760 GCF_052857255.1 Amblyomma americanum
GTTGGTTGCGATCCATATGTATCAGCAGCGCGAACACAATCAGGCGGACGAGGCTCAGCGCTCTTTCCTATCGGTATCTTCTTCCTGATTGTGTTCGCACACGTGATACATTGGGTGAATCTAGTCACTTTAGCAGCATTCATGCCTGGACAAGATTCACCCTCCCCATCCTAACACTATTCCCACTCCCCAGACTCCTCCCCTTCACCGGGAATTCCTCCCCGTAGGGATGACCCTATTTAAACTCCGCCAATGATGAACGTTGTGCACGGACGAAGACAAATCCTCGTGTCGAAACGTTGGCAAGGAGCCTGAGGCTTTCCCCTCCCTTATTCAGTTTGTGATCATCAAGAACCATCTGACCAACCTCCCTATACTGTATACTATACTATACTATATACTATACTATACTATATACTATACTATGCTATACTATATACTATGCTATACTATATACTATACTATACTATACTATACTATACTATACTATACTATACTATACTATACTATACTATACTATACGTCTTCCTGGTAGCGTTGACAGTTGGGCTTGTTGGTAGGTCATTTCGAACACACTTTCGAGCAGCAATAACGCCAGGTACAGCACTGGGCTGTCTTCTTTTTTCGTTGTGTCCACAGAATTTGTTCAAAATGCAGCTGCTTATTTGGTACGCCTCAAAATACCAGTTGTGGGAACTGCCGAGAGAAGGTTGTAGAATGCGCGTCATTTCCTCCGCAGTCGCTTTGAAACCCGCGTCCTTGCCCATGAGCGGCGCAGAGAAATCTAACCGCCCTTCTGCCCGCGGCGTGGATGCAGGCCGCTCGGCGCCGGCCACTCCGTCCCTGTCGATGCCGCCTGCGTGGCGGCGCCAGCCCGAGAGCCCCGAGGCGGCGCGCAGCTGCAGCGGCGATGCTCGGGACCTGAACTACGTCCTGCCGGCGTTCGAGCGCTCCAGCAGCTCGCTCAGCAACGGCAGCGTGCTTTCGTCGCCGCAGCTGGGCCGCCCTGCCAGTCCGACCCCGAGCGCCTGGGCAGCCGCGCCGCCGACTCGTCCTGCGAAGACGCAAACTACGTGCGCGTCACGGCCGCCGTGCACGGGAAAGGCCGCGTGTCCTTCCGCAAGCCCGGCAGCCCGCCGCTCGTGCAGCTCGTGGCCGCCACCGGGACGCTGCCGCACGACAAGAAGCTCCAGGAGATCCGCAGAGCCGAAGGTACGCGCGCATTTCCTTAGTCTTGCCTATAGCTTCGCCACAGCGAACTTGTCGGAAAGCGCATACAGCTAGCGGATATTCTTACTTTCACGGCGACAACCTTATGCAACACTTCCTCTCGGCCGTCAGCGCCGTAGTATGTCGTAACCTAAACGTTTTGCATTCCCCTGTTCACCAAGGAAAATGTCATCCAGGCAGGTGAGGAAGGAGGTTGTTCTCAACAATAGGCCCTGTGCCGTCACGTGAAGTGGTTGGCCTCGAAGTGGGCGCTGTTACGGAGGGGGGGGGGGGGGGTGCAGTCACTTCGACCCGAAGGAGGAAACCCCTCGAGTGGAAGCTGTATGTAATGCTATTTCCTGGTTCTTCTCTGCGCCTGCCAGAGCCTAACTTGATTTGTGGTTGATTAGGCAGCAGAACTGCATCAGAGGCGCAGCCGTCTGGGACAGATCCTGCCCGAGGCAAAAGGGGCCTTGAATACGGGAACTAAGCAACTTATTTAGGTTACATGACTTAAAGGATAAAAAAAAAAGGCGCACGGTTCCAAATCTCGGCAGGGCCAATTGTGCAGGGTACCGAACGCTGGACCTGAATACCTTAACACGTTCCGAGGATCGTGGTTTAAAACCGCTATTTTTTTCCCCTTGGTTCATAACCACCGATTTCTGCCTACGAGCCGCGCGGTTGGCCCACACGTGTACTATTCCCTCGCACCGTGCCCGTTCGCGGCTGTCGCCCATACTGCGTCTTCTTTAAAAACAGACGCAAGAGGATCAACACTTCGTTGTCTGCGACTAGGCCGGAAACGCTGGCGGCGCGTTTGCACTCTTTACCGCAAGCAGCCGCGATAAGCCCTCACACAACAGAAAGCTTGATATCCGGAGCGCTCACGATATCGGCATTTCTATGAGAAGCGAGAGCGCATGCCGCAAAGCCATAAGCACCCGCGGCGCGCCGCGACCGACTAAGCGGCTTCGGTTACAGGCGCCGTCGACGGATCCGGAGCCCATGGCGCATCCGGCTGTCGTCACTATCTGACTTCCCATGGTTTTTCAAAGAACCGTACCACCAATAACTGCGGCGCCTCGTCGCCTCGGCCCAAAATAAAGCGCACTGTTTCCGCGAAAAGCAGAACAAAGGGTCGCAGCCTCTTTTCGAGCGGCGTCTATGATCTCGAAGTCTGTCGACCGGTCAACTGATGCACTATTATAAAGGAGTCTTTTAAGCCGTCTAAGATCGCACATGCATTTTCGCAAAGAGGGCATGAAAATGACTATCTATCCCTTTTAATGCTCCAAGCCACCAAAACGAAGCTGAGACTCACAGGCCTAACATGCTTTCGATGAATTTGTACTGTTTGTCAAAAACTTGTTAAGGACCTACCAAGTTTCTAAAGAAACATCACGAGAATTTGATGTCGGCTAAAGATTCTGGGTAGAAGCTACGCGTGCTCAAACACCGATGGTGCTCGTAACTTTAACAAGTGACCACGCCATCCAGATGCATGCATGAATACTCTGTCTTACAACCTGTCGGTGGTAGAACGGAAGCTACGAGTGCTATTCGGCTGCTTCTGCGCGTGTGTAAGTGGCCCGATGCGCGTCAAAACACTTCGCGTGTTAAAGCTGTCACCACCTCGCTCTTGTGGTTTCTGCTCCACTTCGAGCAACTTGTGAGACGAAGCGCAGCTAGGTAACAAGGTCATGACGTTGTTCAAACTGGCGTCTATGAAACGCTACGTTGACGTTCTTCCTGTTATATTTCCCTCGAAGAGAACGAATTAGAGGGACCGTGCGTTTAGTGCTGCTTACAGACAGGCGAGTATGAGAGTCTATGCAATAGGCGTACACGCCTTTGACAGGCTCGTCCGAAGCTACATTTTTTCGCCTGTGTGTTCGCGGCACTACAACACTTTGCATGCCGCTGTAACATTCAGTCCTCCGAAATACTTATCGTACCGCACCCTTCATAACTGTGAAAATGTTGACGAGAAAGCCGATGTACTCATTATTTTTCAACAAAGAAATCAACAAAGGGAATCATTTAATCATTAATGAAAAATGAATGAGATGATAAATGTAAGGAATGGAGAGCGTACACCAAAGCGCAGGCATGACCATTGGCCTTGTTTCTTTTTCTTCTTCTTTTTTTGCGCAGTTCATACCTTGCTGTGGCTAGGAGCCACATGGCCAGCGAAAAATTTTTGTATGGATGGCAAAATGGTAGTGCAAACAACAACAAACGAAATACACATACCGCTAGCACTACGACATAAGCCATATGCTTTCTGCGTCCTTGTGCGCTGTGGTTGCTTTGCTCCACACTTAAGCCACTCGTCCTTACGAAATCGACGAGGTTTCAAGGCTTCTAATTGTTGATATTAAATAACGCTAATTACTAATTACCGATATCATATCACTTTGCTTAGTGCCGTAGCTGGTAAATAATTGTGTGTGAACAACGTTCGCGTAAAACAAGTGATGCCCATGGCCACAAGCAAAGTATTATGGGAACTTTTAATATCTTCGTAATGGTACCAATAGAGCTGCGATTTTAGAGCTGAAGATATGAACGCCTAGACTCGTTACCCCACGCGTGGCCTGAAGGGAGAAAGGCGGACACGGTAGTTGCATTTCACGCTTACGTAATTCGAGAAACCAAAACTGATTCCGCGTGCAGCCAGATCTCCAAGTAATTATTACGGAGCATTTTTCCGTCCCCTTTTAAAGCATCTGAGTATTTATATTCTGAGTTCGCACATCAGAAATATTTACGTAGAGGGCACGACTGCAAGACATAATCGCGTGCCGAAAATCAGCTTCACGTAAACGCGTGTCTTTATTTGTGTGTCTTTTATTTTTAATTTTGGAAAGCAAAGCAAAATAAAGAGTCAAGTACGCAAGAGGCACCGGCTATCCTATAACAAATGCGAAGGCTTGTCAGGCGCAGAAGGAGAAAGCAATTTTTTAAAAAAAAAGGGCTCGCGCAACTTTGTTCTCTCGGTGACAATAGCGCGTTAGGCTGCTAATTGGGGAAGCCCTGATGTCTGCGCGAAAGCCCAGTTGCGGCAATTCAAACCAGCGCGTGGCATACTCCGCCCGCTACTCCCCGCATCTTTCTTACCCGACACACGCCTTTGCTTCGCACTCAATTCGTCCGCGAGCCCACTCAGCGGCGCACAGCGCACGCTGACAGCGTCAGGCTGAGAAAAGAGGCGACAGATGCGAAGACGCCTAATTGTTCCGCAAGAGTGCCTCACAGCGCGCGTCGCGGCAGACAGATCTCACCTTTCTCACGAGAAAAGGGAAGCGAGGAGTGCGAAAAGTTAAAGGAACAAAAAAAAAAGAGAAGCGCCGGAAAGAAGGCCGGCGCTCGCAGCGCGAGGGGCCGTCGGCGCGCACCCCCATTAGCATGGAGAAGCACGGTCCAGTTCAGCCGCGGGAAGAGAAAACTCATTGGGCTTAATAATTAAGCTCGCGCGACAGGTGCTGCGAATCGATTCGCTCTAATTGACGCGCTTCGCTGAAATGCCTTTCCAAAGCGCGCCCGCCGCGAAGGGGACGGGAGCCGGAAAGCAAAGGGACGTCCGGTGGCGTTCCGGGAGCCGGGCCGACGCTCGAGCGGTCCAAGGGAAACTAAGTCGTCTCGAGGCAATGAAATCAAAATGCGGCCCGACATAAGCCACGTAAGAGAAATCACTCGCGCGACTCGGGGACTGACTCACGATTGCACTCGGCCGATGGCGCTAATCGCAGCATTTCTTGCGGGACCAAGTTTGGCGAAAGTAATGAAACAAGCGGCCGACGCTGTGAACGAAGTGTGTGCAACAGAAGAGAAGGAACAAGACGTTGGAGCTGCCACTAGATTCACTGATATCTTACTCAAGAGGGAGGCGGATATCTGCAGCACAAAAGTATCCCAGCTTTTCGGGCCTGACTTTATTTAAGCGGAAGGTTGAAAGCACGCGGGGGCTCAATAACTGGGACGCCTTGCGGGGGACACGATATCAATGTTATTGTAATTTCCTTAAAAGAACAAAATGACAGTACTCGTACAATTCGTAGAACACCTTAGCGCGCTTTGGTACGAAACGCTTTACTACGAAGCTCGAGAAATACGCAGTATGTGCCTCAGGGCTGCGTTATATTCAGGGATAAGTACACTGTTCTATGGAGTGCACGCTATCGATTTTGAATAATGTCGAACTTTACGTGCAGATAATTCAGGTGCACTATATTTCTAGACCCTGTTCCATATTACTAATTCCCTCGCTCGAGAATATGCTACGATCACAAATAAATGCAGAGCGGTTTCGCTTAGCAATTTCCTGGTTCCTTATTGTAGGTACTAACGCTACTGTGTCCCATGGTGCTGCTGTGCAAAAAGAAATATGTGGCACAATCGGGCTTGGAGAGGGGCCGTTTTCTTTTTCTGTTCATTATCGAAACAATCGCTTGTGGCTATATCATGTATGATATTGTTACGTGGTCCAAGGCGAGAAGGACACAAGAAGGCCCCGGGCCCGGCACACAGGCCGAGAGCACAGGCCGAGAGCACAGGGCCCGCACAGAGCACAAGCCCAGGACACGCGCACCACCGAGACACTTCGTTAACCTTGTCTTCACTCACAATATGTGTTGCAATGTCATGTATGATCATGCATGATCACATCCACTGTCTCCATTGCGCTGTACCTTTGTCGTCTTGCGTTGCCGTTACCACAGTATAAGTTTTCCACAGAATTTTGCTGAAGACGAGCCCTTCACTCGCAATTGTACCCTGAACTTGTCTTTCGTGCTAGTTGCCGTTAACTTGTCTTCCAAGCTAGTACAGCGAATCGCAGGTTTGACGGAAGCCACAGTTATCATTTTCATCACGATTCCGAAACACTGCTGCAATTAAAGCCAATATTACCGGGAAAATTCGAAGGCGCAAATCACCGTTTGCTAAAAAAATCGTTTCATTATTGCCGTAGCTTGCAGTACTTGGCATGTAGACTATTGTTGCACGTACTAGAGAAATAATAATAGTAGTAGTAGTAGTAGTGGTAAATATAATGCTTGTTTTAAATCACCGTGTTTCTGTTTTTCTTTTTTTCCGTGCTTCAACAGAAACAGAATACGCGTGAAACAGATATATGCATTTGTTGAGCGAAGAGCGAGTCTAATGGACCACTTTTTTCCCTTCCATTTTCACTCCCACAGGTTACATCGAAGTGCTGCCGACGTAAGCCGTCAGCTGTTTGTCCAAGATGGAGAAGAGTGCAAAAACTGATTTACAACGCCCATCCGAAGGAGAGAGGTTGGGCAGCCGCGTTTGCTTGTACCCGCGGAGGCAGCCTCAGCTTTCACCCACGAACCACTGTGTCGTGGTTTCGCTTGAGCGCTACACCAGTCAGGCGAGCCGGCAGTTTCGTGAGGCAAGCGGAACCAGAAGCTCGATACCAAAGACACACTGGAAAACTCTCTACATGGGCGAGACAAGGCCTTCTCCTCCACGAGTGCTGCGTTTTAGTCTTAGTTGGCCGTAGCTATTGTAAAATAGGTGGCCTCATGAATTCCTTACTTTGCTTCGCCTGCGTTGCGACAGTGTCGCATTAAATATACTGCAGACACGCTGTGTGTGCTTTTCTCTCTTTTTGTGGTACGAAATGATGGTTCGCTTAAAAATGTACTTCCCTCTGCCACCGCAATAAGCGGTAAACCCTCGGCCAGGGCATTGGGCAGGAATACGGAGTCACTGCAAATTCTGGCATCGCTCAAGCACTGGAAATCATTTCCATTTGAGAAATGAGCGTGCGGAGAGAGACTTTATAGCCGAGGAATAAGTGCGCGATCATGAGCCTGTTTTCGCGCGATTGCGGCGTGTCACCGCTTGTAAATGTGCTGCACGAAGAGTGTTCTGAAGTATAACAAGCCGCCTGTTCTTACAACTGTTTTCGTAATTTATTATTTTTCGAATTAATTTTCTTACTGAAAAACGTGAACGAACAAAAAAAAACAGTCGTTAGAGCAAGCGGTAAGACCGTCCTGTTTCTCTTTAAACAACGGCGGATAAATCCAATAAAACAGCCGCGGTAAGTTTGGATGCAGCGTTGGGCGAAAACTCGACGACAAAGCGGGTTTTGTTCCCGTTGGCGAAAACAGCAGGACGGCAATATTTTCACCGCTGAAGCTCGGTGTGTTCATTTTCTCAGTTTATGATTGGAGCATGTGCCTGTGTTTATTCCTCGCTGTTTTCGCGCCCCTGCAGAGCGGCGTGCAGCACCCGAGCGTGGCCTTCCCTTTCAGACCCTTTGTCCCTCTCTTGCCGAGAGGCACGCCCTGTACACTCAGGCAAAGCATTTTGGAGTACTAGAGAGTGCCATTGTATAAAGGTAACAACAACAATTGCTCATGACGGCAGGCACTACGTCCTCTATGTGTCTGTCGTTTCTCTCTTTGTCCTAGTTTTCCCTGCCAAGTTTTACTTGCCTGCCCCCCGCCCCGTTTGCCACTAAACAGAGGCGTGGCGACAAACACCTTTGAGCCAGCGCATGCAGCGGCCAAAGTAATAAAAGTGAGAAGCTTGTTAGTGCCTCATAAAGTTCCAGTACGAATCACAGTTCGAAGGCTGTTAGAAAAGTGGCCCCATGGACACCGGTGAAGCTTGCACCTGAGCTCATTTGGCGGCTTGCTAGAGGTAGCCGCAGTAGGCATGCCCGAGTCATCTCTCTCGTTTTATACCGTTTTGTCAGCAGTAAGCCGCTAATAAACGATAGGATGTGCAGTGTCAGCGTCGCATTCGAAAAGGCAGAGAGTCCTGGTGAGTGCATTTGCATTTAGTTTGGCTTTCGGCTTTGACATGCATCCTCGAAGGTATTAAAGCAATCGGTTCAGGTTTGTGGAGCAATTCCTAAAGTGAAATACAGAAGATATAGCCTCGGACTGCAGGTCCAGAGATGACCGCCGCGATGATGAAAGCGATATGTGCATAGTGGGAAGGATGGGGGGGGCTTCCGCAGCTGTAACGCTCTGTAAGGTAGAATGGGTGAAGGCCGTGATCAATGAGAACCGCCGAATTACACGAATCCCTCTCAAAGCACTAGAAGACTGTATTGGCATTGCAGAGACTAGTGTTTCAAGAATTTTGACGCAGTATTCACATGACACACGTTACGAGATGCTTTCACACTCACAACCCCAGAGCGAATGTCCGACGGTGTACTGCTTATAGGACATGCTATAATGCGCGGAGTTTGACTTCCCTTTTCTGGTCGTCTTGGCCACAAACTTGACACTCATCGACTATAGTCGGTTGCAGCTCAAGAACAAAGCGGTAGACACCCCTCAAATAAGGCCCTCTAGCCAATGGCGTCGGCCGTCTGTCATGACATCGTGGTTAATCTCATTTCACGGAGGCACCTACAGCCGCCTGCGAAGTCACGATAGCGAATTGATAGCGAATAGGCGGTCGACGCCAATTCCTGAGGGCCTTATATGAGGTCGGTCTGCCGCTTCGTTCTTGAGTTCTATCCGATTATGAGCGTCATCTTTTTTTTTTCTTTAGGAATTCTCCTGGCGGTACCTATACGCTTCAGCACTAGCGGCCCCACTGTCGCGCTTTTTCCTAGGTCCGAGCTGCTTTATGCTCCTCGCGTGCATTCTTGGAAATAAACGGCAAGTACTGCTGTCTCTGCACTAAGCACGCTTTCGTCGACGCAACGGGTGCCTGCCGCTTGTCCATACCCCCGTGCGAGCACGACCACGCGCTTATCTAGCGGTCTCCCGGCGTCCTTGCGAGTGGGGCACCGCAAACGAACGTTTCCGCACCAACATGCCTTTCAGACATCCTTCGTGGGGTCGTTGTCGTGGACATATTTCTTCGATTACAATAGTTACCAACCTGCATCTCTATATGCTGACAAAACTCAAGCGCTTGGGTCATGCTTCTAGGTCAGAAAGCCTCTCACGCGCCGCTCAAAGGCTCGTCAAACTAAATTCCTAGACAAACTTTTTAGGAGGCGAGAATAGCCGCTGGCTCCTATAGGGTACCTAATGAATGTCTGTCTGATGGCCTCTCCTCGTACCGTGAATACGATAATGTGCACTCGGGGCAAGCGAGTGTACATTACTTAATTATTTATTTGGGCTTTTCTTGTTTAAACATTTCAATGTTGGCATTTTATTGGAGGACAGGGCTTTAGACGCGGTACATTTCATGTGCACTCTGAGATGCACGGTAAGAGCGGCAATTGTTTATGCGACAGTCGGCATCTGTACACACAGAGACTGCAAGGTCGCACCCCAGCTTTCCGCACCCCTTGTTTAAGGAAGCCTCCGTAACGATTTTAAGATGCTGAATATTATGAGAATTTCACACCCTACTTGCGAACGAATGCTCTGGTGACAGCTGAGCTAATCTGTTCCGGCATCGTGCTTATCAAGCTTGCTCTAACCTCAGCACGTTTGCGCCTAATCAGCGAGCGAACGCTCTCCTCCGAAGCCGACCTGCGTGCTGATTACCATCGACACGACGTTAACGCGGCATGTCGCCGCGCCAAAGTTTTCCAATATAAGTGTATTCAACAACGCTGTGCCGCACCACCGTCCGCTCCCCTCCCTGCGCGCCCCGCCTGTACTCGAACGCATTTGAGCTCTCGCCCACTGGCGCTCCTGTTTCCCCTCCCATGAGCAAGCATCCTCTCTGTGCTATCAGCCAAATTCCCTGGAGGGTGCTGTCTCGGCGTGATGTTTGTACCAAGCCGCCCGTGCTCATTCCGCGCCTCGCAAGCCTGCCTTCCCCACCTTGTTTTCGGCGTGCCCTGTTTGTACTCGTCCGCATGACTTTCAGGCCGCATGGCTTTCAGTTCTCCGTCCCTATAATTGGCCGTTGCCAGTAAGACGCCGGAAAGAACCTGCGCGATCCGACGTGTGCCACCGTGCGTGCACAGTGCCGCGGCTCTCGCGAGACAATGGCGCGGGACCGCATCTCGACGAGCAGTATCGACGCTCTGCGGAGACCGCGACGGTGAACGAGAACCCCCAGAGGGCCTAAATACGACACCGAGACGACCCCGTCGGCTTCCCGAACAGCAGGAAGAAAAACATCGACGGCAGAGCGATGTATGGGGCGACTAACGCGCGACTTCAAATCACCGCTCGAAACTTTGACTTGTTCTCGACAGGGACACAGCTGCGCGATGCTTCGTGCGGTGCCACTGCGGGCGCCCACTGTTATCTGCCTTGCGCGGTGTCTCCTCCTTAAGGCGTCGGTGGCGCTTTCATTACGGCACGAGGCATTGCGGCGTTCTTCTTTGCGCTCTACTTTTCTCTGCTCCTCAAAGCGTTGCAAACAAGCCTTTTTGTCGCGCGACTTTTTTGGTTCTGTTGTTTGCTCGTTTTCACTCGACAAAACGGAATTTCGAGACAAATCGACGCCGCAGAGAAGGGACGGGGCTCTCATCTTCGCCGGACGGCACCTGAAAGCCGGCCGACCGCTTTCTTTCTTTTTCCTTCGTTTCAACGCCCACAACGCCGCCGGGAGCACTCCGAATACATGGCCGCCTGGCTAAGCAAGGTCTCGAGGGCTCACAGGTGAAGACATTTATTGCCTCCATTGTGCTGGACGTGGTTATATATATATATATATATATATATATATATATATATATATATATATATATATATATATATATATATATATATATATATTCGTCGTTCTCTGGCGTTTGGAAGCGGTCGGCAGTTGTGTCGTCCGGTCGGAAAGACAAAGAGCACGTTTGGTGGGAATCGCGACTTACGAGAAGCCCCGTTTAACGCTTTTTGTATTTATTGCCAGAGGCTCTCAGAGCGCCTCCTCCCGTGACAAAGCGCTTTGTAGTTTTTACGGACGTCAAAATGAAAAGTTACCGGACGTCTGAAGTGGTGAAATTAAGGTGGCGGCTGGGATTGCTCAATTTCAGACACGCTTACTTTTTCTCGCCGTTGTCGTCTGTCGCATGCGGCTTGCAGGTAAGTATTTTACAATCTATGCGGCGATGACTAGGCTTGTTTCAGTAAGTCGATGGTTGTAAGCAACGCAACACAATAAGCGAGAGTTCGTCGTCGCACTGTAAGTTTAATGTTGAGTAGGGCCACATGCCCGCACAGATGCCTCTACCAATGTGCACGCGAGGGATTTTAATAAAGTGCGTGTTTCCATTCAATACTAGATGGACTGGTCGCTCTGACACGCACCACCCGCGATCACGGGGGTCATGTGTTACTGGTCTCCGAACAGTGCCTCATTTACCAATCTTCTTCGTGAGGCACAGAGCAGCCAAGCAGCACTGGTTTCGGTGCGAACTCTCGCTCTCTGGGAGAGTTTTCAACTTGTTCCCAAAATCTTCCCTACTACTCCGGAGATTAAAACTTGTCATAGAGGGGCTCGCACGGCACGTGAAGGCTGTTAGTTCTTTGAACTTTCAAATTAATAATAATAACTAATTAATAACCTTCAAATTAAGCATTTAGAGCAACTTATGCAATAATACTTTTTAGCTTAATTAAGCGGTTCTCACAAAACTGCCCAGTTTGACCAAAATAAACTAGGTATTTTAAAAATAGAAAACATCGTGTACGACGACTCCAAAGCCTTCTCAAGGCTGCCGCTAAGCGATTAAGTGACTCTCGATGTCGAGTGCAGTCAGTGACTTTAAATGCAGTAGGATGGCCATTTGTCGCAACATCATCAAAGGGTGAAGTGCTAAACAAGACAGAGGAGGAACGGACAACACGAACTCTCGTGTGTTGCTATTTTCCTCGGCTTCTTCAATAGCTTGAAAGCTATTTCGTTATTATTACAGTTAAAGAAAACAAATAAAGGAGGGAAAAAGAAGTGACAAAGAGAAGGTTAACCGACGTTTTCTAGAGTTTTGAACACTGAGCGATATTTCTTGATTGAAGATTAGGCTCCGGCGATCAGATCGAAAAATTAAAACGGACTCGCAAATTGTGTGAAACGCTATCAGTACGACTATTATGCCTGGCTACTTCATAGTAGCCAGGCATAATAGTCGTACTGATCGCTTTTCTTCTGTTTGGCTTCCGACACGCCATGCCATAGATACATCCCAGAGGGGAAATAATGTGTCATAATCAAGACTGAAAGTACTCCCAAACATCGGCGCATTCCTGAGCGATTGTAGGCATTTTCCTGTTTATCCAGCGTGCATCCTGCACGGACACAACAGCCAGACAAATATGAGTGTATGTTTATCATAACTGATTACACATTGAGTTCTTATGGAGTCTATAAGGACTCGACAAAACGTAAACTTTATTCAGTTCACTCCGTGAAATTTCATAATACTAATTATCAATATGAGAACAGGAAGTCAGCTGCCAGCAAATCAATTCAATCTTAAATAAGAAATCTGGTTTTAGTTTAGGTTTACGGGTGTTTAACGTCCCAAAGAGACTCAGGCTGTGAGGGACTCCGTAGTGAATGGCTCCGAAAATTTCGACCACCTGGGGTTCTTTAACGTGCACTGACATTGCGCAGTACACAGGCCTCTGGAATTTCGCCTCCATCGGAATTCGACCGCCGCGGCCGGGATCGAACCCGCGTCTTTCGGGTCAGCAGCCGAGCGCCATAACCACTGAGCCACCGCGGCGGCCTAAATAATAAATCGGGTTTAGCAGCCAAGCTGCGGGTAATAGCGTTTGTTGGAGGTCTGTGAAATGTTATAAGACGATGCTTTTGGCTCTCATGGTCGCCCTTCTGCTGTCAGAGTGACGACATGACATGGACAGCAAATGAATAAAAACTAATTAACAGAAGAGCCACGAAAGGCATTAACCGTGTGGAGCAAATACAGAATGTATTGTATGAAAGTATTTAGGATAGACTCGAACCAAACATAATATGGCGTGTCAGTGCCACTTATACTCAAGATTGGAGAAATATTCTGATTGGCTACGTCCGTAGATGAAATATCCTCGCTAAGTCCACACCGCAAAATGGTATTATCAGGATAAGAGTTGAGCTCCATTTCGAACACAGGGATTCATACCAAATTGCTGAAGTCGGTCACATTTTCATTCTTCGTGCTGCGGTTTTGGCCCACAGAAAGCATTCAAAGAGCCAAAACAATGCAACACACTCCTCGAAAGTTTTAACACCGCTCTCGAACACACTGCGCTCATCGATAATAAACCTGCGCGAGCGGTGCTTAGATTTACAAGGAATAGGAGAGAGCCAGCATTTCAACAAGAGCCCAACTCGCCAACAACAGCCTACTTCTTTTTTTTCCCCTCTTCGACACTGAGCAAATACACAACAAAGGGCAATCCATTCCTCCGCAATTTGCTGCACGCGCTGCATCGAAAACGGATGTCAGTCTAACGGTCAGCGGCTGAAACAGCGTCCGAGAAGCCTCTAGTTCCTCGTATTGACAGACCGAAAGGAAATGAAGCGCTGAGATTGCCACGCCGTAGAGGAAGAAACGTATTACATCTTTGTAGCGTCTTTGAGTTGGAAACTACTTCGTGGGTCGGACCTCGATAGATGAAAACGCCCAAAGAAGATTGTGTCTATATGACAGCACGGTAGAGAGAGGGGCGGCCTTTTGATGGATGTTTGCTTGGAAACGCGCGACGCCTTCCAAGAAAGTGCTGCCTTCCTTCGGACGCAATCTCGCCCGCCGTGAGGAGTTTCACGAAATGGCCCTTAATGAGTCCTCCTGGACAACATTCGCCCGAGGAGCTCGAAGAATCAGATGCTAAAGAGAACAATTTGAAATAAAACATGGTGCTGAACTTCATGCAAACATTGTTGGTAAACATACGCGGGCGCATGAACTTTGTTGAGTTTCGATAGAGCTCAGTCGAAGTAGAACGTGTCAATCAATTACCTTGATGAAATAAAGTTTCAGCACCTGTGTCGACGGTAGTCGTTGACTCGGAATGTAAACTAGGGACAAAATATAAAATCGCGGGCACGTCTCATCTTTTCTTTCTTCATTTTGAAATAAATGTCTCTTTCTGCCTCCTTAGCGCAAGCCGCCGGAGGCGCGAACGTACATATTTAAAATTGCCCCAAAGGCGAAGCCACCTCTTCCCTGCGCGCCGCAGCAGCAGTCACATTAGCCAGGCTGGTGACCTAATGGAAACATGCGCATATTCTCGCGCTTTACGTCCCTTCGGACTGCCACGGTCGTCAAGTTATGTAATCCCCACTGCCTGGCGCCGGCGGCACTCCGCGGAACATGGTGCGATGATCGGCGCAGAAAACACCATCAGAGACGCGTTAACGACCACCGAGAGCGTGCGTGCCGCCTGACGCATGCGCTCCGGCATCACTCTTAGTGGCGCCGCGCAGGGAGCGCGAATGCTGGGAGCGCCAGGCGGCAGGACTAATGCCCCAATTAGCGGTGGGAGTTAAGCACAGAGGCCGCCAAGTGGAGGGCCGTCCACACGCGTCTCGTCTCGCGCTCCCGCGGAGGTGAACCGGAGACGGCGCGCGAGACAAAAGCGCGGCAGGGGGAATATAGCGGCCTTGCAGGTATATGGCGCGGCGCGTCTACGTTCCGCCATAATCCTTTCACCGAGCTGGCGCAACCCTTCACGTCGTATTAGGTGCGTCGCGGTGCTCCGAGCGGCATGCAAATTTCGCCAAGAATCGAATACACCAGACTCCTCTCGTAAGCCCAGTATTGTAGGGACAAAGACTGTTTATCTCGTTGAAATCCGACTGCCTGACCCCGAGGATAATTACAAGAAAGTATGTGGTAAGCACAAACATTAAACCTGCGCATGAGCACGATAAGCATGAGCACGAAAAAAGACGCGAAGGCAGAGATATTTACAACAGCCTTTCTCGGCACACGCATACAATGCCTAACGTTTGCAAGTGGCAGCAAAACGCGGGTTCGATTCGGACGAAAGAGAGCAATTGCTTGCATGATCCTTGCTTTCATTTTGGATAGATAACATTCTATTGTACTACGCCTATACTTTGCTGTATTGTTTCCGTTGTCTTACTTCGTTCCTGTGCTGGATGGGGATAGGCGATTGCAACAATCTAGCAGTGAAGCAGGGACAACTTCTTCGGCGCTCACCGAAGCAAAAAAGTTCGCCTTGCAGCAAAACGGCCAGCGCCATTGGGAATTTCCTCTGCGCATTGTCAGCACTTTCGCCGACCGGGATTTGCGCAAGCGGAGGCAACATGATTCTAAACTCGATAGCCCTGGCTGCTCTCTGCCTGTACGCGTCGAATAATTTGGTCAGACGCTCGAGAAAGTAGAGAACAAAATTTCAGTCTCTCAGAGCAACTGAGAATGAAATTAAAACTTGAGCCCTGTATGCGTGCTACCTCGCTGGCGACTTTTCAGCTCAGTGTGATGTGCTTGGAGTGGATTTCGTCGAGTAGCTGAGTGCTAAGTTGAGCTTGTTATTGAATCACTGACGGCCAGCGCTCGTTCGCCCCGGAGTAGATGGCGTTCTTTAGTCCAGCGAAAGAAAAAGAAAACTGCGCGAGTGAGAAGACTGCCCCGAGGAAGGGAAGGCGGGAAGAGTCGTTTACATTAATGAGATGACATCGATATTCATTTCCCCCTTAACGGTCCCCGTGGCCATCGCTCTATCGAAGTCTCGTCGAAGTCGTTCAGCAGTGGCCCTGGCAAATCACACAAAATACTTCACGTTGCCTGACTAGACAGCCCTTAAGTGCCATTAGAAATAGGGGCCTCCTACCGCCTGAAATTGATCAATGCCTAAAAAGCAAGTTAATAATAGAAAAGAACGAACATGTGGTGCGTATGTTCCCGCTGCCCCTCCCTCAACTGTTTAGTACCGTTCAGGCGACACTGACACGTAGCTTTGAAATTTCACGCTAAGTTTCTAGCGCTTTTCATTCGCTTATTTTTTGCTCGCTCTATGTGATCCGCTTCGGTTATAATTATAACGCGCGTGATGGCGTATAATGGAGGATAACTTCGGCACACGGTCGCGCTATCATAGGCTTATTATCATGTCCTATTTCTCCTCGTTAGAAATACAAGACCGATTGATTGATTTATTTATTTATTTATTTATTTATTCATTTATTTATTGATTGATTGATTGATTGATTGATTGATTGATTGATTGATTGATTGATTGATTGATTGATTGATTGATTGATTGTCATGTTAAGTGAACAACAATTAGTTTTTAATGAGCAACAATGGGTTTTTTTTTAATCTCACACTGATTCACGGGTTTTAATGGAAAGTCTTTCGGGTGTTTTACTTTCGACGTTAGAAAATAACGAAATAGCCTCAGAATTTTTCCTACATCTTAGCAAGGCATTTATCCCCATAAATCATGAGATGCATTTTAACAAGCAGCATATGTATAATGCCACTCTCTCATAACGCGCTCTCAACTTGTGCTATATCGGCTGGTGCACAGTGAAGGCATGCACCTGAAGTGTGTGAAGTCTCTGACGATTCAATTTTATCCGTAGCGCAGATAAAACGGAAATAAATGTTCCGCATATGCAATTAAGGCCATGAAATTCCGTATGCACATTAAATGACGTGCTCCCCTGAGTGCATGAAATTCCTCATGACCTCAAAAAATTGGCTGGCCGGCACGGTATGCCTGTGCTCACACATTTCTAGAGCATCAGCTCTATGAAAGAGAAGTTCAAAACGAAACATGTGTACAAATTCGACACCTGCGTAACCACTGTGGTCAGCGAGATTCCCCTTTCTTGCGGACAGGCACTCAGCCTCTCAGACGTCAGCAGAAGGTGTCACCCGCCTTTACGTTGTCGCCGGTAAAGTTTCACCGCACTGTTTATCCATGTCACCGTACTTGAGCGAACTGAGTCAAGATAAGAGCGCGAGTTACTAGAAGAGTACTAAACAAGAAAACTATGGGGGCAGTGCGAATTTCATTTTCATTTCATTTCATTTTATTTCGGACAACAATACATGGTGTCCGCGGGAGAGGCTAAAGGAGACTAAGATGTCTCCTGACGAGGCCTAACACCCGCATTACAAGTCGGTGCATATGGTACGGAGTAACATATCAGTGAGAACAGTGGTACATCAAACACAGCGAGACAGGAATTCAACATAGGCAATTACACAAGCACTGGTCAGGCAGAAAATAATACTGAAGAAGTCATCACCAATGCGCTATAGAAAGTGTTGTAGAAAAGAAAAACACATTCGCAAAGAACAGTAGGAATAACAATTAAATGCAGCACGTATAATAATAATAATAACAATACTAATAATGATAATAATAATAATAATAATAATAATAATAATAATAATAATAATAATAATAATAATAATAATAATAATAATAATAATAATAATAATAATAATAATAATTAGTTTTGGGGGAAAGGTAATGGCGCAGTATCTGTCTCATATATCGTTGGACACCTGAACCGCGCCCTAATTGATGGGATAAAGGAGGGAATGAAAGAAGAAAGGAAGAAGAGGTGCCGTAGTGGAGGGCTCCGGAATAATTTCGACCACCTGGGGATCTTTAACGTGCACTGACACATCGCACAGCACACGGGCGCTTTAGCGTTTTTCCTCCATAAGAACGAAGCCGCCGCGGTCGGGTTCGAACCCGGGAACTCCGGATCAGTAGTCGAACGCTCTAACCACTGAGCCACCGCGGCGGGTGCAGCAGGTATGCATAGCAAAATTTCACACGGAGGTGTTCAAAAGATGGCTCATTTTCTTCTTGAATCTTGTGAATGGTGACACTCTCCTGGGCACAAGCAATTAATGTTGGATATGTGTTGCATAAAACTGTTATTTGGTGATCTGTAGTCTGGGTGCCGTAATTAGTGCGAGGCCTAGAATCAATCAAAGAAATTGTGCACAAGTTATGTGTGATTGCTCTATTCAAATAGGAACGAGAATAAGATTCAAAGTCATGTTTTATTTTTTAGTAGATTAGGAGTGCTACGTAGTGCTTAAAGCATAGAAAAAACAGTAACACCTTACAAGCACTAAACATGTCATTAGTACTAACAGGATATCTACCCAAAATGCGCAAGGTCCTTTTTCGTAGAGAGAACAATTAACCTATCCGAGTCAGTTTTATTACATCTTCTTCACACTAAGAGGCTATACACAATTTGAGAATGAATAAGAGAAAAACATAACTATTTTTTTACACGGAATAAAAGGAGATAACGAAGTCGTTGAATTAACCCAATTGATCTTGATATTCGTATCCGCAGACTGTTGACGTGGTCGGTCCAGCCCAAGTCACTGCGGAAACGAACTCCTAGAAACTTATGAGAATTCACCTGCTCAATTTCTGTGTTATTAAAATATATTCGGATATTATGATCAAGAGGCTTATTTTTAGCGCAGAAAAGCACAAATTGTGTCAGTGTGCCCTCGTTATAGCTGTGTAAATAGTATTTTTCCTCTTTTTTAGCCAAACTTTTTAATGATGCCTTACCTGTTTTTTCGCGAGATCACGCTGACAAAGTAAGCCGCACTATTCTTGCTTTGGTGGTTTTTAAGTTTATGCATGCGTTTTATGAATGGTTGCTGAGCATTGGTTCCCCTTCAATAAACGCGAGTTGTTTCCCAGCAGTCTTCTGTGTCTTGCTTTCTCTTGTTTTTCCGGCGTTTTCCTGCTCTCTCCACATTATTACACTGCAGATGTTGCGCACTTTATGTAGTTTGTTGTGTAGGAAACAGTAGTTTGCAAAACTACTGTTCCCTCCCTCCCCCACACCACCCATCCGCAATACGACTTCGGTATCGGAGACTACGTCAGCTTCCTCAACCTTTTTAAATTTTTATCGCCCTACTATGTTAACGTTAGCTGAAGCGAATGATCAGGTTCAATAATTTATAGGTTTTCTCACAGTAGCGTCAATACATACTTCCTGGCGTTTCGAAACGACACGATTCCCAGTTTGGCTTTCTTTGTAACTTAGGTTGCCATTAGGCTTTAATGAGCACTTCGACAGAAATGCGTAATAAAGAAACAGGCGGCTCGACCGAATGCACGGTACAATTACTGAAGTACAGAGCTGTTTACAAAAAAACTTCGCCATCGCAACTGCTTGAACTGCATGGCGTCAGTCGAACTCAATTTTTCTAAACATTCGAAATACTTTTGGAAACATATTAAAGCGATCTAGAGCAGGCAAGGAATATAATTTTTTCCCTGATGGCCAAGGTAAATTATTGTAGACGCTTCGAACATGTTTGCGGAGCAATTTCAGTCAATTTTCATTGAGCTTGAAGACCTCGATTTCGGGAACAGTACTTTGCCGTCTTTCGAGGAGCCGTCCGCAGGTCTTACCAGTGCAAACATTATCAACTCTAGCCTTCGGAGAATAAGTCAGTCACTATCCTGCGGCCTAAACGGCATCACTATGCCTCTGTTAAGGTATTTTTACTCTATCTTTGCACCGGTATTAACGTTAGTATATGATGATCGAGAGAGAACAAAGACTTTTTCTCAGTCATGGAAGTTAGCAAGAGTTGTGGCAGCCCATAAGTCTGGATCAAAATCCGACGTGAAAAGTTACCAGCCAATACCGCTTCTTTTGGTCTGCTTCCATAATTTTTAGACACTATTGCACACATTAAGCTCTTGAAGCTCTAAGGTAGCATTCGTGTTGAAAAAAAAACATGTTTTTGTCGCAGGCTGATCAACAACCAGATATATTGTGAGTTTCATGAACCATGCCTCTG
The DNA here is from genome assembly GCF_052857255.1 of Amblyomma americanum. Lineage (NCBI taxonomy): Eukaryota > Metazoa > Arthropoda > Arachnida > Ixodida > Ixodidae > Amblyomma > Amblyomma americanum. The sequence goes on from NC_135497.1 coordinate 271,968,167, forward strand.
CAGCGATTGAAGAAAAAGAAAAGCCAACCTAGCGCAATATTCACCGATCATTGTAAAGCATTCCATCTACTTTGTCACACATTTCTCTGTCTGAAAATCAAATAAAGAAGGCATCCCACCGACACTATTCACATTGGTCCGAAACTATCTCACCAACCGTCAGTGCCATGTCACCTCCAGTGTACTGGACTGGAGAATACATACTGTAATAAACCGGCGACGCTCAGAATGTTGTTCTTTGGACTATTTTTATTTTCTGTATTTGGAAATGACACTTCCACTGCTATCAGAAAACCTTTGTTTGCACCCCACGTAAGCATCAAAAATCTCTTTTTACTATTACTGCGCACAGCGAAGACTGGAAAAGCTTGAAGGACTACGAGCACACAGCGCTGACTATCTAGTGAAGTTCGTTCGGTAGGTGCACACAAAAAATCGTGCGTGAACTGATCGGCCGCGTTAGCGCCGGTCACAGAGTAAAGGGCCGAGAAAAGTGATCAAATTAAAACGAGACGCAAGGGTTTAAAATCTGAGACGAGTAAGGAGAAAAACAAAAACAACAAAGTAGAAAACGAGAAATGGTTAGTGACTAAACCTTGGTGACGGTAGTAAAAAGATTCATGAAGATGACATGGAGCTGTTTTTCAATTTGCGCCAAAATTTTCTCTGACGCAGCGGAGGGCGTACAAATGTTAGTCGCCAGGCTTCCGGATAAACATATCTGCGAACCGTTCATGAAAAAGAACTCCTTATCGGTAGTGCAATAGACGGCATGCTAACAGACTTGTCATTAATTTCTAGGCTTCAACCGTCCCTCGTGTTAACCTGTCTTTGCTTTTCTTTACTACCTGGCAGTCTTGGAATTTAGAAGCGCAGCCGCAGTCCCCGCAGAGTATGCCCTATTGCACAGAAACTGCTTTCTTCACGTTATACTTAAGCTCCCTTAGTCCACCGTTTGTACAGCGTCTTAACAGCTCCCACATGATAAAGGTAGCGAACAAACAATGCTAGATTCGCATGCGGCAAAGTCGATTTTGAAATGTATTGGGCACTCTGTTATTGAGTTGTGGGCGGCACTAACACGCTTGCAAAAGCATCACAAAAGAACGGGAGCTGAAAAAACTATTTCTACTCCTGCCCTTTTTCCCAGCTTCTTCGAGGTATGGGAGATATCATGTAAGTAACACACTACTACCATTAGTGCGAAAGCATTATTGCGATGGGTAAACCTCGAGCAAGATCTTGCTGTGTTTGTGGGTTTGTACCGAGTTAAATAAATAATGAGAACTCAAATAAACATTCGCGACTGGGATTCAAACCCACGACGGCGCAAAGAGATCAGCTTCGCTGGTCACTGCGCGAGAGCACTAGGCTATCGCAGCCGAACACACCTCGCGTTAAACTGCAACACACTCTCGCGTTCTGCACTGCACATGGTCTCCCCCATCAACTAATACTACTATCAAACTAATATTCGCGCATTCGGCTATGTAGCAGTAGTGACAGAGCAGTGGCTGTAGTGAGAGTGCGCTGCATGCGTTGGTGTGGACAACGTTGTGGCAGAAACACGGCACTAGAACAGTACGCGTTGTTGTTGACAACATTGCTGCAGAACAGCGGCACTGGAGCATCAGCTGCCGGCGTCCATTGGGTAAATTGACACTGACGATGAAAAAGTTGAAGACGCTCATAACTACAGCTCCCTGGGTCAGTGGACACCTCAATCGCGCTTTCAGGAACGTGGCGGTGGTGTCCATCTGCAAAAAACTGCGCTTTCGCACAACATATTGTGCTTAGCAATGATAAACCACCAGCCTTTTTCGTTTTTTTTTTTTCATTTCGAGTCATCTTATTACTCTTTTCTGCAAAGGGTTTGAATTTTTCAAACATACATTCGATCACATAAGTCGGCAGACTGAGAAAACAGGCTTTCTGTTTTTCTGGAGTCTTCTAGATCGCAGCTTCGCCAGCTACAACATTCAGTGCACGGCGTCCAGGAACTGCGTCGGGTAGCACGTCTGATGCCGCTTACCAGGTCTCACAACGACGTGTTTTGTAACCGTCCGGACGGGTCCGACGTGTGCAAAAGGTGCGAGACCACACATAATGTCCCCCAGGAAGCTTTGCTGCATGGTGGGCTGTCCCCCATGTAGCCTCGTTGGAACCATGCGCCTGGCTAATCTGGTGAACCTGCTATATTCCGCGGCGTTAAAGCGTATGATTTACACCGACTTAATAATTAATTACGATAAAATGAATTTATAAACTCTTTAACCCCCAGAGATCGTACAAAAGGTTTAACTAGATAACTGTGAACCATCAGCAGAAATTATAAAACGCTTAATTTTCGTGGTGCAGCTTTACGTATTTCTGCTTGTTTTATTTTCGTTGACCGTTACTTTTTTCTTTCGCTTAATGTCTCTTTTCTGTCGCACGATGAGCATTTTCTTAAAACTACATACTGTTCAGAATATTTGCATTCTTGAGCGCGGTGATATTTTCACACGTTGACAATGTTGCCACGTGACTGAGATGACAGCACCGGGGGAAGACAGAAGGCTGGTGAACAATTCAAACTGCTTACTGGGATGACTTGCAGCGACGGCGATGGGATGGCAGCAAATGCTTTCGGCGGTCGGCGAGGAACAGAATCACCACCGCTCTCGGCCGCGCTCAATTTAAAGCTGACAAAGAACTTTCGACATAAGGCGCTAAAATCAACTTTGATTATCTCGAACAACGTAGAAGCACTTGCGCGTGGCTGCTATTATACGCGATAACCCTAGTCGCATACGCGTCACATACAAAATGATAAAGCCACTTGCCGGCGGATTTGAGCATGAATCAACAAAGAAGACAAAACTTCGCGTCAGTAGGCTTGAAGTGACCTTGTGAAATACTTTAAAACTAGCTATTTATTTTTGAAACAACGAAAGGCATATCCAACAATTCCGGACAATAGCATTTTTGAACAAGAACCAGTTCATGAACTCAATTTTTTTATATATATTGTGAGATTTTCCTGTAACAGCCAATATATTCGCATATCTCCCGTCGGCAGGCTTCATTTTCTTCTATTAAAGTTTTTGCTGTCGTCGAAAGCAATCCCCCATTGTTTCTTATGGCAGTCTTTTAGGGCAGTTTTCCATGGCAGTGATGGAAGCACTCTAAAAGAAAGATCTTGCTACACATCCGAAGAATGAACCATTACCTTCAATATTTGCATAACAATACCTTAAAATATTTCAATATTCGAAATATTTGTTCAAGAATGATGTACATGAGTCGGTTAATGGGCCAGCTGACTAGCACGATGAACGTTTTCTTAATTATTTATCCTTGTTATCAACCTATTAGACTTTACGCGCCTCGTAATGCATAACCGAATCACGACAAGGACACGTTGTAGGAGTGCAGGAAGCACCGACGGAAATCATCATTGTGCGCTCGTAAATACATCAACGCAGAAACAGAAGTCTGACGACACTGTTCGTCTGGGGCAGACTCAGACGGAAGCAAACGCAAAGCACACGAAAATATGGTTGAACGAAACACTCCCTGAGGCATTGCGATGTCTTTACCCTTTAAAATCCCGGTAGCCGATTTTTCAACGGACGGACCTCACTGGTAACACCTCGCGACAACTACATAACCTTTTACGCGACAGCGCCCACGGCTCGTTCGGTTGAAAACCCGTCGAACCCCTCAGGGGGGTTCAAAGGTGTCAAAATGATCAGAATGAAAAGTCAATGCTTGATGATGTTAAGTAAGAAAATTACAGTGCATAATTGATCAATTTATAAATGAAACAATTGAAAAAATGAAAATGCGTTCAAAGATGTGAAACTGCTCGGAATGGAAAGCCTAACCCACTACGCTATCGCGTCATACCCTTAGGGCGGAGCTTGGGAGTACTCTCCAATTTTTTCGAGACTGCCTGCAAAGTTTGTTTTTTTGCATAAAGCATCTTGTTGCGGTGAAGTATACTTTGCTGGCCACAGGCAACGAACTGAAGTGAGATGGAGGTGGTGGGTGGTTATGAGGAAAGCTAAGGCGCAGTAACCGTCTCACTCATGGTCGGAAGTTCAGCAGCGCCTTGAGGAAAAGTATGAAGGAGTGGTGAAAGAAAGGCGGGAGAAATTGACGCCGTAGTTGAGAGCTCCGGTTTAGTTTCGACCCCTGGGGTCGAAATTGGAATCGCACTGCTCGCGTGCGATTTTGCATTCCACCTCTATCGAAATGCGGTTGCTGCGGACAGGATTCGGTCCCGCAGCCACATGCTGACTAGCCAGGAGGTGCCATACTCCCTGAGCCACAGCAGCGGGTCAATTGAAATGCGAAGCAACTTGCGTTAGGCGTTCTTTCCTGTTTAGTGAAAACTATCCTGCGAAAAGAAGACGGAGACACTGGTGTTAGGATTGCTTCTGAAATTTCTATCTCATTGAGACAGGTTCGCCGCTTGGTGGCGCGACCAACGGCGTATTTTACGGTGGCTAGGGATTTAGAACACTGCAAACTTCGCTGTTCCAGCTTTCCCGTTCTCGTTGTAGCTGGCGGGAACGAAAATAGTTTTTTTTTTTGTCCCGCGGCTTGGTAAAAGAAAATCGACTCAAACTTTTACATTATTGTCTCTCAATGAGATGCCTATGTATAAAAAGGACCAGAAAGGGGGAAAAGAAACTGTGATTCGGTCTGCGGCAGACTGACATTTTGCATACTAGACTGAAGTTTGTACAAACTTCGGGCATAGATTGTTTCATTTCACCAAGCGAGCTACGGTTCCTGCAGCGCTAGCTGTTAACGCGAAGGATTCAGGGCAAAGCGTGTTTGTCATCATCGTCGTAGTAATAGTATTCAAAATGCATCAGTGCAGCCGAGCGTGATCGGAAGGACGAGTGCAAGGGTGCAGGCCGGGGGGGACCACGGATGGGCACCTCGCACTGGATGCCACCCCATGGCGGCGCGAGCATGTGACCATCCTGTGCACGTAGCCCGTGCCTTATGCCTCGCGCTAACTTTTTCAAAAAAAAAAGAGCGAAGGTTTCCAGGAAAGGCGTGTTTGTGCTCGTAGTCATTTCGCTCCCATACAGCCCAGCTTGAACGCATGGTGGGGCACAAAGGGCAGAAGGTATTCGAACCGCTAGACAGAGCAACGGCTGGTGTCAGGTAACGTTATTTTGTTAAATCATCATGAAGCCCCTTATCTGTAGTGACTGGGACGAATATGATCTGATAATTGAACGAAGAGCGGAAAAAAAGAGAACGCTTGCTTATGGGACCTTAAGTAGCGATGGGCACTAAAGTCTGCTGGCATATTTTTTCTTCAGTTCTCAAGTCAACAAAATCCGTAAATATGCTCGTAGTTTGCTCGACTGTCAGCACGCGCCGCGTGGCGTTCAATACTCAGAATCAAAGCGGTAATCGCGAATGTTCGACACATCCCATTGACTTTCTATGGCCATCGGGAATGGTCGGTGTGAGAGCAGGAAGCAATTTATAGGTCACATTCTGCAGCGAGGAGAAATATTCGGCCATGATAATCAACATGGCTAAGCAAGAACTCTCGGGACACTCTAGTTTTCTCAAAAATACCAGTTTAAAATATTCTCTCTGAGCTCCGCGGTATTCGCTACTGGCGGCCAACAGATGACACTAGTTGCTGAGGTCCGGGAATGCTGCGCACGTGAAGATTGTGATAAGCAATGGATACCCAAACTTTTCATGCTGTGTTTGAAAGAAAGTCAATCATATTCTCTTTGGACTGTGGACCAAGCTTCTAACGAGCACATCTTTTGCGAGCGTCTCTTAGCGGCAAAAAAAACAAAACAACCAATACCCAATAGGTGCAAGAAGCAAAAATAAATAAAATGAAATACTACATAAGCAAGCCAGATGACTACAAAGAACTAATCAATTACTATTTTCAAATTGGATGCCTCGGAACCGTTCCTCTCATCATTGGACTGCAATTTTCGCTGTGCTTTAATTTTGGAACTTTTTGTATGGATCCTGCCAGGTATAATTACAGCGGCATTATCAGCATAATTGGAGATTTGAAACTCTAATCACGCTGCCTTAACCCCATTAACCGCATAGGCGCTAACTTCCTTCGCTCTTTTTGAATACTGGTGACATGTGAGGTGTACCACAAGTGCCCTGCATTTTGCTAATTATTGCCTACATTATTTATTTATCTAGAAAAACGAAATTATTAATTAACATTTAGCGGACGACTACATAACATATCTTGAAATTAAAAACACTAAAGACGTCGAACTGCAAGCAGGTCTTAGCTGTGCTGCTGACTGGTGCGCCAAGTGAAAAATGGTCCTGAGTACATCCAAATATAAATAAATGTCCCTTTCACGTCATGGCTTCTCATCACCTCCATCTGAGAGCGTCATAAATGATTTATTAGTGACCAACATATATTACGAATACCTTGTCGTATTTCTTCCATCAATATTTATTTATTGATTTATTTATTTGATTGTTTGTATGTTCGTTCGTTCCTTTGTTCGTTTGTTTGTTCGTTTGTTTGTTTGTTCGCTTGCTTGTTTGCTTGTTTGTTCAGAGCGCCAGCTGGCATTACAGTGCGTGTGTGTGTGTGTGTGTGTGTGTGTGTGTGTGTGTGTGTGTGTGTGTGTGTGTGTGTGTGTGTGTGTGTGTGTGTGTGTGCGCGCGCGCGCGTGTGTGTGTGTGTGTGTGTGTGTGTGTGTGTGTGTGTGTGTGTGTGTGTGTGTGTGTGTGTGTGTGTGTGTGTGTGTGTGTGTGTGTGTGTGTGTGTGTGTGTGTGTGTGTGTGTGTGTGTGCGTGCGTGTGTGTGTGTGTGTGTGTGTGTGTGTGTGTGTGTGTGTGTGTGTGTGTGTGTGTGTGTGTGTGTGTGTGTGTGTGTGTGTGTGTGTGTGTGTGTGTGTGTGTGTGTGTGTGTGTGTGTGTGTGTTTGTCAGCACAAGAATAAAAACAGCGCAAGAAAGGTCGAAAATTGATAAGAAAACTTCGTTCCAAGCATCCGCATCTTTTCATATATATATATATTTATATATATATATATATATATATATATATATATATATATATATATATATATATATATATATATATATATATATATATATATATATATATATATATATATATATATATATATATATATATATATATTCAATCCGACATCTCTTGGAACATCACATTGGGGCATGAACACAGCTTGAAGAATTCGGTCAGTGTCTACCTGGCCGTTTGATTACATTGCATACGTTCTCGTGACGGATAACTCTCACTCGACTAAATTTGGAGCATAGACACTGTTCGTTTAAGCTGCATAATACATTAGAGCGCGGAATTTTAGACAGCTCGCGAACACAACTCGCCTTGGGTGAAAATCTGAGACTCCACAACAATATAATATCTGAGACTCCCCAACATGTAGCATAAAAATCTGGCCTGACTCGAAACGTTCAGAACTAAAGAAATCCTTAGACCAGATCGATGTGCCAAACCTCACAGTATAAAACAAAACGGTGCATAACCCGACAAATCTCTTTTGTACCATATCAACTCATTCGAGAGAAAAAGAAAAAAAACGCCGAATTGCTCGAGCGTACGCAGCTACTTAAACCATAACAGGTCATCATTCTACTGAACTACAGAATATAGATGAGCTCGAAAGGAGGAGGGCTCCCCGCTCCACAAAAGTACCGCGGGTACAGTAGTAATAGTATGGTTACATCTTCTTCCGGGCTATGTGACAAAAAAGTGGAAAATTCTGCCGGACCCAAAAAGAATATTCGCTGCCGCTTATAAAACACAGCAGGGTCCTTATAAGTGAATGCTGTGCAATGATCATGGTTTTCTTTTCCATATTCTATAGCGAGGTCATAACCATGATCCCAATAACCTAAGGACCCAGGTTTTACTTATTCTGTTTAGACCTCTCTTGTGTCCATGTGAGTGCGTTCCTACGTGAGTAAGCGCGTATGTGAAATGATAACGTATTTGCAACTAATGAACTCTTTATTCTGTATACTGCATTATGATGTTTTGAACCCAATTTGGCTGCCATTGCCTGAATATTCTTTTTTGAGTCTTGAAATTGATATTCGAATACAGTTCCTGTTTCACGTGTTTGCAATAACCGGCAGTGATGGAGATATACATATTTTCCATATATTTTCGTCAATTCGACATTGTTTACTGAAGCATCTTCTGTTATTTACTGTCGGCGACACAAGGAATATGTGCGCAAAGACGACTAAAGATCTGCTACTCTCTTTCGTTAATAGATTCAACCTCTCTGGCTTATGTGCGCCATTACAATCAACAACGCGTACCACAACTACCACCCCTACATCGAAAATAACCCGTCATTCGAAATAATAAAGATTTACTGAAAACTCCTTCTGGCCAGCACGCATTACGCCGCAGATTATTTTAGTTCAGAGTTATTTGCTGCACATCCTGATCGTAATTACTGGTAAAAACAGTGGAGTACAAACTGAGCAGCTCTGCATGCTGTGTAGAATAGACCTCCTTCATGGGGCGTACGGGGCTCACAAACTAGAGCTCCAATTAGGGTCCTCTCAATTACCCGTAGCACAGGTGCTTCCACTGCTGTCCTGCAAACCCCCCCCCCCCCTTTTTTTTTTCTCCATGTGTAGCGGCTCTCAATCAGCCCAAAATTCAACTCTTTTGAAGAGGTATCAGTTACCGTCGCACGTTTTGCGCAGACACTGCTAATAGCAGCGTGGGTAGGAATTGCAGGCAGATTGTTATGAGCAATTAGCAGTCTACGCCGGCGCCAGTCGCCTGAAGTCAGTCAACTAGGATTGCAGCAATTAATATAAAGTTGGAAGCTGCTTTAAAAAAAATAGCAGTTTTCCTAAGATTTGTCTCGTTTTTGGTCAGTGGCCATTTTAGACTACGGAGCTGGTGTAAAGGTCAAATATTTGTTATTACGAACATTCGGTCTCTTTTGAGAGCGCGACATTCTGTTGCGTGCATACAGCTCACTTTTTTATCGAGGGTTCGTTCTGAGTTTCATTCATTCCGTAAATCTGTCCTCATATAAGAATATAGTTAACCCCTTTTATACCTGGAGGCCGTTACGAAAAAGAATTTGTAACAAAATGAATGTTCCTTTTATAAACCACCAGCGTCTCATTCTTGCATAAGAATTCGCTCAGTTGCAAAAAAAAATGCAATGCAATGCAATGCTGAACTAGAAATTCAAACTATTTACTGCGTCATATTTACCAAAAGTACGCGCACGCATGAAGCAAGCCATAGTGGAAGAGCTTTAAATGATTTAAGGTCACGTGGAGTCCTTTAACGTTCGCTGCAGTATTAGTAGGCTGGCGTTCATGAGTTTCGCCTTCATCGACATCCGCCCGCCCCGAGCAAAGGCCACAATTCGCGAAAAGTCGCAGCTACAGCTCACGTCATCAAATCAGGGCTGAATAGGAACGCGTGCGCGTTTCGCCGACACATTGGGTACCGCACGCCGGGCTATCACGATTGCCCAAACAGCGGGCGGGAGTCAGACGCGAACGGCTCTTGTGTGCAAGATGCTTCGGTAGACCAGCTCTTGGCTTTCTTGCTCGAGTTGCAGTTGCCGCTTCACAAATTCTGAGACCGAAAGCAAGGTACTGTAGTAAAGTAAGTACACAGCTACGAGGACAGTGTCATTAGATACAAAATAAGCCGAAGCGAAACCACATAAAATAAACCCTTACCCGAAACTGGAGCACCGCATTAGTGCGTCCGCACGGAAGACCTTCAAAGATTGGCCGTCCACCCGGGTTTGCCTGCGGGGTATACGCGGTTGTTCGAGGGAGTAGCTTGGCGGTCACTGTCCACAGGCACATAGGTTGCTACGTACTCGAACGTAGGACGAGTGCCCACTCGCCGGGAAGAAAGACGTGATGATAGCTTCAATCCATGGCCTCCTTTGACTCAATTCCAACGATGCCAGGAGTCACGTTCAAACCGAGATATTCAAGTGGACAACCTAAGCGAAGGCTACATAGGCCACGCTGTATAGAGTTCACAGCGAGACCCCGTAATGAAATGGTCAACCGAAACAGGGGGCACGTACACCCGCAGTTGTGCTGTCGAACAGTAAGCAGACTAAGTTTAGGGCTTTGAGGACAGCACTAATGCTACACACAAATATGTGCAACTTAGTTTGTTTTTTTCTTGAGCGTGAACCATATATCTTTCTGAAGTGCTTAAGCGCAGTGGTGGTCCTTTAGCACAATGTGGCTCGTCCAGAGTTGTGAAGGCAAAAAAAGAAGAAAGAGAACAAATTAACGAAGTGCTATTTGAGTGAAATAATGAGCAATTCGTGACCTAGGTGCGAAACAAAGAGAAGCACGCGTCAGAAACGTGTACTCAGGTATACATCGCGCTTAAGGACCACCACATCAGGACAAAAATGCGCAAGTGAATGCAGGAGTCGCCTGTGTACAACGGGAAGAGGAGACGGGCACGTTCAGACTCCTGTTCTTCCGGCGAAGCTCTCTTGTGTAGACTCAATTGTATAGTTACAATAACTCTCAATTTGCCAGCTGCAGCGAAGTGAAAAAAAAAAATTATAGCCTCTTTCCCGCGCCCAGCAAAAGAGGTAGGTAACTGCATAGTGGCGCCCATCGTTGTGCGGAGGCCGTTGAAGACGGAAATGAAGTTTCAGCTTGCCAAGCCAGCTTCACCGACTGCACGGCACACGACTGTATACATAGCTACGGTGCGCAGAAGCGATCAGCCATCGCAATAAACAGATGGCTGGGTTATATGTTGAAGCACTGGCTGTGACAGGAAAGGCTTTTCTAGCGGGGACAGATATGTATGAGCGGTTTGCGGGTCAGAGGGCGTGCAACACTACGGTCCGCTCCGAGCACAACCTCGGAGTGCGGTGCTTAACGCCGTCGGTGCGCAGCTCACAAACTGCGCCTTCGGATCGTTGTTCACTGTTGGCTAGGCAAACAGAAGCCGGCGGGCGGGAACGCTCGCGCGCGTCTCCGATGTAGTGCGGCGATAGCGCGATTAGGCCACCGAGGAAGCCCGAGCTTCCAGGAAGCCTTTAAGGCGCTGCGGGCGGAAGCCGACGGCGCGATCGCGCTCGCGCCACATCCGGACGCCTGCATCGCGTCGTCGTGCGCTCGTTGGGGCCCCGCTATGGAATACGGCGCGCGTCGCGCGGCTCGCATGAAGAAAACAGCCGCCGCAGAAGATGACGGCGCTCCAGCCTGGGGCGGACAGAGTCCTTTCGACGTAGACGAGGGCTGTGTATAACGAGCCAGCTCCGGCCGCGGCCGTGTGGTTGACGGTGCGGGGTGGTGCCGTTTTTGTTGGGCCGACCGCGCGTCTCCGATAAAGGCGTAATCAGGCAGCTTCGGGAGAAAGCACGTTGCCTTCACCTTTCCTTCCTCTTCCTCCCGCCTGACCGCTTCCATGAGGGAAGAAGCGCAGAACGATAGAAAAAAATAAGGCTTCCGAACAGAAGCATCGTGCAGTGCTCGGACAGGAGTGACGGATTTTACGCATTGCAATAATGAAGGAACCTTGCCGCGCTCAACGTTCGAATTTCTTCTAGCTGAATTCCATTATGATCTGCTTCTTTCCTTCTTTCTTTCTCTCTTTCTTTTTCTATTTGCTTCTTTCTTTTTCTTTCCTTTTTTCCTTCTTTCTTTCTTTATATATTATTTGTTTATTTTATTTATTTATTTGTTCTTGTTTCTTCTGAATGCTTTGCTTGCTTTCTTTCTTTGTTTATTTCCGTCAGTCTAGGGGTTTTTTTTTAAATAAGGCGTATATATTGAGTAGGTGTACTTTTTCTGTTATTAATCTATATGTGTCCCACCCCTTATGTAATACCCTCACACGAGGGTCTTTAAGGAAATAAAGTGAAGTGAAGTGAAGGTGCTGTTTCACTGGAGAAGCATGCGCGTGCGCATAAAATGAGAACCTTGCCTTACTTGCAGAATTAGCCGTCGCAATGATACGTAAGAGACTGTTCTCGAAATTAGGTTACCTCGGCTAACCGCTGCATAAAAAATAAACGCAATTGTTGGCTGAGATCTGCTTGCTACAGCAATTTTACATTAATCTGGAAACGCTTTCTTAACGCGCCGTCTGCGTGAGCTTTCTTTGCACACTACATTCTGCTTCAGCGTATGTTGAAAGAAGCGGCTGGTATGTTGCATGCTCGCGATGCTGCACCTCCACCATAGCAAATTGAGAAAAAATGGCTTGTTAAAATAGGTACACTCAATTGGAGCTTAAAAAGTTCTCTGAAATTTCTCTAAATAACGTTGAGATCGCCACTTTTTTACTGCGCGCGCGTACTAAGTACGATAATTCCATAGCAGGAAACATGGAAGAAAAAAGGTTTTCGAAATCGTTTGGTATTCGGTAGCATAATTTCAAATTCCCACATTCCTCGAACGATGCCTGCGGAAAGCATTTTATCTCGAAACGATATCGACTGCGAATGGAATATCCTTGTTCCCGAATCGAATGCAAATCGAATAGCAAAATAACCGAACCGAATATGACCCAAATAACAAAAAAAACGAATCAAATGCGGAACTGCATTTGGAACTGTCGGACATCCGGGACTGAGGACGCGGGCGTACTTCCCCTTGTCACATCGGCTGAGAGAACGTTGTTTTATTTGCATATTTTCGTTTATTTGTGTATTTGCGCTGCTAGATTTGCGCCTAGAGAAGTGCGCGAAATCGTGGTTTTCAAGAGCGTTTGCGGCATCCTCAGTGGTGCATTCCCTCGCGCATTCACTAGCAAGTACTGGATGACATCGGGCAGCCGCGAACAAAACGTTCGCTTAAGGTCTCCAGCTATAACTCACTTTTGGATCCAACGTTTTCCCTAACTGCGAGACTTACTCAGAATCGCGGCACGGCTGGGTCGTCAGCATAAAATCCTATTTTCAGATTTTTTATCGCTGCGACAAACAAAAAGTCAATTTACGTAATTCAGCCTTAAATTCCCTACCAAAGATAGTGAGGAGGCAAGAGCTTTATTTTTTTGCGGTAGACACTGTGTAGGGGAAACTGATTAACTCTTCTCGCTCATTCATCAGTCGCAGGGCTCTTAAATTAATACAGCGCAACCGCACACACAATCCTTCATGACGATGTAGGCGATTTCTGCAATGTCCTGCGGTATTTATTTGTTATAGTTTTCTGATGGAAAAAAGGTCGCCACACTTTCATGCAGACTCTTTTACATCATTTTCTTTTTTAAAGTATTTACCTAAATCAAGTGTGCACATTCTATTTAAGTTATATAAATCAAATATTTACATAAACACATACATACATACATACATACATACATACATACATACATACATACATACATACATACATACATACATACATACATACATACATACATACATACATACATACATACATACATACATACATACATACATACATACATACATACATACATACATACATACATACATACATACATACATACATACATACATACATACATACATACATACATACATACATACATACATACATACATACATACATACATACATACATACATACATACATACATACATTTTCTCCAACTTTCCGTTTTATGTGGCTAAATCATCGCTTAAAGTTCCAAGAGCGAAGCAGTCACAGTATCCCAACAATTGTTATATACTTATCGGCCACCGTGACATTAGTAGATTAGGTTCCAAGGAATCGTTTTGCCCGAGGCTTTCTCAAATTACTCTGGAGAAGTCAATTTTAGTGCGCCGTACCGCTCGTCGCTATCGCTGATAGTGTGCATCAGTCGACTGCGGTCAATGGAAAGTGTTTTATAGCAGCAGCCGCCAGCCTAAACGCCTTTCACGGGGATAGCGAGGCAGGGGTGAAGAAGGAAGGAAAAGGATTGGGGGGGGGGGGGGGGGGGGGTTAGGACAGGGCGCCGTTCATAAAAATGCTGCCCCGGAAAAGGGTTTTCAATCTGCAGCGACTCCATCCAACACCACCGCGCACTCTTGCCCCCCCCCCCCCCCCCCCCCAACCTTCCTCTGCGCGGCGGAAGAGACCCGGGGAAGCACCTTATAGAAGGGGACGCGATATAATGCGCCGCCGAGTGTGCTTAATATGCCGCACGCCGTCTGTCTAGCGCATAAAGCAGACGGGGGAGCAAAAGCGGGCGGAGACGAAGACGGACCGGCCAAAGAAGAAACTGCTCGAGATAGTTCGTCGAGCTCTGATAGCGAAGTTTCTTCGCAGCTGCCTGCATTTTTTCAACGCAAGCGTGCGGGGCTCGTCAGTGGCGGGCGAAATAAAAAGAGGGGCGGGAGAAATCTCGGCGCGCACTAGAGCAATACATTATTCATAGCAGCAAAAGAAGGAGGTTGCTTCCGATAAAAGGAACCTGTCAGTGTGTCGTAAATTATACACAACCGCGCGTTTCTGGCACACTCCGGCCGATTACGCACACTGAATGGGAGCCCGGCTCGGACAACACGCCGCCGACCCGGCCGCGCCGGCGTGCCACTGCTGCTGAGGAACGGCGTCATTTGTTACACTAAGCGCGAAATCCCGGCATGCAACCGCCTCGCGGGGACTGATGCGAGGGAGAGGACCGTCGTGCGTACAATGTAGCCGAGCGACAGGCGAGCGCGTATCGTGCGCCGTAGAAGCCGTCTCGCCGAGCTGCTTGCCGACAAGCTCGACCAGTGAACCTTTAACGAGGCCCTAAGTAGGAAGGCTTCTTCGCTGCGCGCTTCTTCTCGCTTCCCGACAGCCGCGGCCGGCGCAGCTGGCCGGGAATTGGTCGCTGTCGCATCTCCTTGTTGCATGCTTGCTTGCCCGCGGCTCTTCGTGATGTCACGGTGGCCCCGCCGGCTGTGCATTCGCCTCGACTGGCTCATTGCGCCAACGGCCGGCTTCTGCCTCTGGGTGCCTGTCGTATAGCCTACTGCCAGCGCTCCCACAACCCTCGACGGCGGCTTCCCTTTTGGCGTGCCGCTGTAACTACATCGAGGGCCCCTCGTGATGGCGTTTGCCGCTTTGTGTCACACCGTGTCAGCTTCTGCTGCTGCAAACGGTTCTCTGGTCCCATGTTTATATCGTCGCAGCGCAAACACACGCAGCCGCATCCGCGCTGCGGGAAACTCCGGTTCCGAGCGAAGTCATTGTAGGGGCTCGCCCGCGCTCTTTCTCTCGATGGGGATCCTATAGGCCTTATCCGCATCCTCCCTCTCTGATCCGTGACTGCGGTCGCTAGCACCTTTTCTTCAGCCCTGACGTGCACAGAGAGTGGCGGTCCTACTTGCGTGCAGTAGCTGATGTTAGCTTCCTCTTTAACGGGCTTGCAACAGGTTCAGGACTTGTCCTCTGTGCAGCCATTGCGTGCATCCGCATCCGATGATACGCGTTGTGCTCAAGACGCTACTGCGCTAAACTTGGTGCATTAAACGGCGAAAGAAACCGAGATAGTGCTTAGAGAAGGAACTATAGCAGGTAAAGAAAGAAACGCCATGGAACACTCCGAAAGTCCCAAAAGGAGAAAAAAAAAAGGCCGCTGCAGTTTTGTCCGCACTGCGGCGGCAGTGTGCGAAGTGCGTAACAGAGTAATGCGGTGTTGCCGGACGTGTCCATCGTGGCCGACCCGCTTTAGCCTACCTCCTCACCGCCACGAAACGCGTGTATTTTATCAGGCAGGAAGGAGCAAGCTAGAAATAGCGATAATAAAAAAGCTGGGAGAGGGGTGCTGGGAGGGGGTTGGGTAGGGTAGGGGAGCGGAGAGGGAAAGTCGTGGCGGGGACTATAACCGTCGTCGCTGGCTGCGGTCTCATCACCGCAGGCTTGTTTGTCTCGTTTGGACGCATTGCCCGCGGCGGTGTCGAGCGTACGCAGCCGCACGGAGAGAGATAGCGTACACGCTCGCACCGCCACGCACCACGGTCGCTCTCCGCGCGACGACCCCTGGATGAAACGAAGTAAATCAGGCACGCGCTTCTTCTTTTCCCTTTCATTCACAAAGCCAAAGTAGGCGGCCGTGCCAAAGCGGCTTTACTGCCGCCACTGCAAAAAAAAAAAAAAAACAGGGGCACTGTCCTCCTTTGCATTCATGGCGCTACGAACCGCAGAGTCTCCCGTGTCGCTGCGCGTAGCTTTCCTCCTTTCTGCGGTGCCCGGGTTGGCCCGTTGTGCCATGGCTGCATTCTCCTTCGCTGGTTTCTTTTTTGCGCCGCTTATCGACTCTGCCGAAGCTGCATTTTCTGTTTGCCTTCTTGCGAGCAGTTTTTTCTGGTCGGAGTTTGTAAGTCTCAGCTAATTGCAACTTGCAGGACCGGCTTTCGCACTCAGTGGCTTCTGTCTGGAGATTTTGCAGAATTGCAAACGCAGGGTACAGGGCCTCTTGGGGATCAATTTATACGCCGAGAGAAAAAAAAAACGTTCGTTTAAGTAGTTGCAGAATGAGTTTGACGCAGTGTTTGCACAAATAATCCTCGGTTGGGCGTAAGAATCCATCAGACAGGTATACTTATTTAGGCAGTGGCTGCTGTTTAACAGCGTTCGTTAAGCACGTACAGCAAGCTCAACCAACTAGTCAAGACAGTTCAGTGAGGTCAGGTGTAGACCGCCGTTCGCAGAGTTACGAAAATATACGATTGCTGCCGGTAACGCTCAAATTATGCGTTGACGCTCAACATTTACTACATAGAAAAGTGTTGGTAGTGACACGGGCATCCAGTTCTGGCCAAGACAGTGCTTTACCCGTGTTTACTCCCGTAATGCCAGTGTTATTTCTGCTCTTATTAGTTGCTGAAAAAAAAAAGAAAATTCCTTTGTATAGCTTCTTTTTTCCTCCATTTTTTTTAGCACAGGAGTCTCAAGTCTTGGTTTTGTGAAAACCCGTTGTGTTGCGCTATATTTGCACCGAATTTCCCTTGTCTCTTTTTTAATTTCTTCATTTAATATGCGTTGAACGCATGCCAATACATTAATTATCTGTACATCAATCAATTCTACATTAACATTGGCGCACTGTAGACCAATAATTATGACGAAGACGAGCACCCGAGCATATTTTGGGACCGAATCGAGGTTACAGATCATAGACAGTATTCTTTTAGAAAGCATGCTTTTGTATCGACGTCCCTACTAGCTTTAAAGACAAAATGCCGTTCGAGATACTGACAACAAACTGTCCTCCCTTGGAAGTTTTAAAGGTTTTAGCGAAGCTTCCTATTGCCGGGATGACTGCCGTCTTGCCAATGAAAATTTTGCTGCATTTATTTATTTTCTTTATTTTCAACATACTGCTAGCGTCGCGGAGGAGGCTGTTGCCGGAAAGGGACTAAAAAAATGCTTACATTCTGGTTTCTGTGGAGGAAATGAAACAAAAAATCTTACAATCATATGAACAGTAAAAGCAACAAAAGCAAACAAAAGATGAGAAAACAATCAAAATGACGGCACTCACTGCCAATGTAGGTATGACAAGCCATCTAAAAAGGCATCTAAAGATGTGCAGGTGACAACGTCATTCGGTGGCAGGTTCCAATCTCGGATGGTTTGAGGTAAGAAATAAAATTTGAGCGTGTCACTATGAAATCTGTATTCGTGCAAGTGCTTACTATGTTTTGTTCTTGAATTTGCAGCGTTCGAGAACGCCACGTATTTGTTTATCAATCATAATTGCATCGTTTAAAAGACGAAAAATAAATTTAAGAGGCAAGAATTTGGCTCGATTTTGGATCATTGGAAGACGGGCTTTTGCGCAGAAGTTCAGTAGGAGAATCACTACGACGCTACTCGTTGTAAACGAACCTTGTCGCCATCTGCTGGACGCTTTCCAGTTGAGCAGCTCAATCTTTAGCAGATGGAACCAACAAATGATGTTATATTCAAGCACAAAGCGAACGAGGGAGAGGCAAGCTAATAACTTGGTGTCAGGTGAAGCTGATTTGAGGGAAAGTTTCAGCGAAAAAAAGTGCGGAGAGTGCCTTGGATGTTACATACGAAACGTGTCTGTTCCATTTTAGGTCTGACGAGATTATAATACCCAAGTGTTTGTGCTCGTCTGCTCCTTTTAGTGCCTGATGTTGAACTCCGTCGGTGTTAATTAGGTTTTTCTTCCTACTCCCTGTCATACAGACGGTCTTAAAGTTCAGCGTGATTTGCCAGTTCTGACACCATTCGGAAACTTGCGCGAGTGAGTTGTTAAGAATTAGTTCTTCATGACACTAAACATCTTTGTATATAATGCAATGCATTCGTCTGAAGGCGAAGCAATGGGCAGTACAGTTTATATTATCTTTAATGTCATTAATATATATATATATATATATATATATATATATATATATATATATATATATATATATATATATATATATATATATATATATATATATATATATATATATATATATATATATATATATATATATATATATATATATATATATATATATATATATATAAGAAAAACAATAGGGGCAAACACTGAAGACGTGCGGCACACCGGATGCTACTTCAACGTACGCCGAACGTTGCCTTCATCATACCCTACAAACTGATGCCGATTCGGCAGATTAGCTTGTAGCCAATTTGTGATAACCCCAGAGCCTAAAAGTAACGGCACTATGTAAAATAATTTGGGGTGTGATACACGGTAAAAGGCTTTGGACAAATCAAGAAATATTATATCAAATTGCCCACGATTATCAATAGAACAGGTGAGGTCATCTATGGGTTCAATTGCGTGGTAGTTTACAAGTCTCTTCGGAGTCCATGTTGGCCGCTGCTGATTAAGCCCCCTTCTTCCACGAATTTTACGATATGTTTGAGAATAATGCGCTTCGGAATTCTGCAAGCTGTACAAGTTATTTAAATGGGCTGATAATTTGAGGGGTTTGCGTTATCACCTGTCTTGTCTTGAACAAACAGCGCGAACAAAGACGAGCACAAAAGACAAGAAAGCGAACGACACGGCGCTGTGTCCTGATTTATGAAAAGGAATTATTTCAGCCATTTTCCAATCTCTTGGTACTTCACTGGTTAGTAAAGATTTCTGATATATGAGTGTTAAATATTTGCTTACCCATGCGGCACATCTCTTTAAGAAACGGTTAGGTATATTGTTTGTTGTGGCCGCTGGCTTAATGTCAATGGTTAGCAATAAAGACAGGATACCGAGTTCCGTTATTTGATTGAGTTTACTGGTATCAAAATAAAAGGAGCCTGTGCCAGGTATCACGCCGTTATCAGTGCTGAAGACAGATTTTAAGTATGGGCATTAAACTCCCCCGGCATATGTAGAGCATCACCCCGTGGCAGACTGCATTGCTTTTGCGGTCTGGAATTAAGGTATCGCAAGAATTTTCAAAAGATTTGATAGAATAATTTAAGTGACATTTAGGCATTCCTGTTTCGCTAAATTAATGGCAAGTTTTAATGCACGGGAATTTTCAGGGATTTTTTCACTGTATCTAGATAGAGATTATTTGTTTTTAAGTTTTCTTAGCCCGAAAATATTGCGCTTCGACTGTATGATTTGTAGGGTTATCTACCGACAAAATTTCTGAAGTGTTTTGACTGATTGGTATGTATTTCGACAAGCAGTGCTCAACATTATTCCTGAAAACTAGCCACAGCATCTCGTCTGAAACTGCAAAATCACTAAATTGGAGTTCGACTTCGGTGTAAGAACGTTCCAGATGTTCAAGAACTCTAAAGTCATCTGAGATGTCCCAATCGTACACAGACTTCTTAATCCTTTCAAGAGGTTTATGCTGACATGTCAAAGCAGATTTGGTTGCCTTATGATCAGACAAGTCATTGACTGTTTCCCCAAGAAAGGCCATCCCTCACATGCTTATCATTAACAGACGTGAGATCTGGCATGTTTTGGCTGTCGTCAGTGGCACGTCTAAGTTGAAGAACAATCTGCTTTAAATCTAAGTTAAAACCTATATCAAGTATCGCGTCCACTCGGGTATATTCCACGTTTCCGCTTCGGAGGTATTCCCACGGTATACCGGGAAGCTTAAAATCATCATCATCATCATCATCGTCATCATCAGCCTTAGTACACCCACTGCAGGGCAAAGGCCTCTCCCATGTCTCTCCAATTAACCCTGTCCTTTGCCAGCTGCATCCACCCTTTGCCTGCAAACTTCTTAATCTCATCCGCCACCTAACCTTCTGCCGCCCCCTGCTACGCTTACTTTCTCTTGGAATCCACTCCGTTACCCTTAAGGACCAGCGGTTATCTTGCCTTCGCATTACATTCCCTGCCCAAGCCCATTTATTTCTCTTGATTTCGACTAGGATGTCATTAACCCGTGTTTGTTCCCTCACCCACTCTGCCCGCTTCCGATCTCTTAACGTTACACCTATCATTTTTCTTTCCATGGCTCGCTGCGTTGTCCTTAACTTAAGCTGAACTCTTTTCGTTAGCCTCCACGTTTCTGCCCCGTAGGTGAGTACCGGTAAGATTATGCTGTTGTACACTTTCCTCTTGAGGGAAATTGGTAAACTGCCACTCATGATCTGCGAGAATTTGCCATATGCGCTCCACCCCATTCTTATCCTTCTAGTTATCTCCCTCTCATGATCCGTATCAGCTGTCACTACCTGCCCTAAGTATACGTATTCCGTCACAATTTCTATGATCAAACCAATTAAGCTTAAAATCACCAGTTAGTAACATCCTTTTTGAACGATTAAGATGTTATATGTATTCAGCTAAGTCATGCAGCATGTCAAGGCTAGAGCTCAGAAGTCGGTACATTGTTCCGATGTAGTAAACCGGATTGTCTGTGTCAACTTAACACCAGATTGCTTCAGATCCGTCCACATCAGGCATCGGCATAACGTGAAAGCTATCCTTGACAAGAATCGCCACGCCACCACAACGACAGCATCTACCTTTTCGCAGAACAGTGTATCCTGGTAGAAAAAATACCGCAGCTAGGTTTAAGAAGGCAAAGCAAAGTTTCGGGGATAGTGATAATATCGGGCGCGTGAGAGAGAGAAAGAGAAATGATAGAGGAAAAGTGGCGAGGTTAACCAGTAAAATGTTCCGGGTGGCTACCCTGCACTGGGGGAGGGGGATGAGGGAGTCGTAAAAGAATAAGAAGTACAGGAATGCGGTCCGTAGCAAGCACGACAGGCAATGGCACAAGCACTGTAAGTCACAGGCCGCCGCAGCTGTAGCCTGCACACCTTGAGTGCTGCCGACCGCTGCGACCTGAGTAGAAAAGATCGAGGGCCCTCCATCACAAGGCAGCGCAGACGTTTCAGTGTCAAGAAATGCTGCTTCCCGTTGAGGGTGATAATGTTGATGACAACGTAAGCATCGGACTTCCTCTCGGAAAGATGAGGCTGGAGGATGCGTTGTGTCAGCTATTGGAGAGCTGCAAGTACTGGATTCAATAAATCCAGCATCTGCAGTGCATTCTGTGCAGCTGGCATGTGCATGCTGGAAAGCAGCACACGCATGGCATTCACGATTGGCTTCAGCATTGCAATAACTTGCTCTTCTGCTACTTGGGCCGGTTCCTGACCTACTACCCGACCAACAGTAGGCTCAACACACTGGGTGCGCGGTGACTGTTCTATCACTAAGGGTGTGGAGTGCGTCGGGAGCAATGGCCAAGTCACTTGCCGGTCCCGGTCTTGGAGCGGAGTTGTGACTTGTGCTTGATTATCAATAGGCTCGGGACTCTGGGTACGCAATACCTGCTTGGTCACTGCGGATGTGTGTAGCTCGGGCAGGGATGTCGAAGGCCCGTCTGCGACAACCGTCTGTGCCTCGCCAGTCATCTTGCTCCCAATCCTTAAAGTAGTATGCGGGTGGGGAGGACAAGTGGCAGAAATTCTTGGACGATCCTTTCCAATGCTCGCTACACATTTAGAATGTCTATGACGAGGGTGACGACGTCGCCGCACCTTATCGGCAGCTTCTCTGTTTGTGGAATTATCTCTTGGCATTTGTTTGAGCATCGCCCTTTCCCTTTTCAGGCGAGGACGATCTTTTGAGGCAGCGTCATGAGGGCCGCGGTCACTGGCACACGTAAGGACTGTTGCCCGGCAAGAATATCCGCTGTGTGGCAGAGCACACCGTGGGCACACGGTGGGGGAAATTGCACACACTGCTCACTTATCCTATCTTCATGCATTTCCGGCACTGGAGAAGTTTCGGGTCGAAAGGCCTAACCGCATGCCGAAAATGCCCGACCTTCACGTACGTTGGAATTGCGTCATTCGGGAGTCCCCTTGGAAGGTCAACTTGATGCACTTTGTCCTTCCAAGACGCTGAGCTTGCAGTATGGCTACACCGTCGGTAGCTGGTTAAATCAAAATGGGCAGATCAGAGTTGTGGATTGCTATGCCGACGTCGTAAATGACGCCTGCTGTAGTGCTACTGCCTAGAAGGACATGGGAACGAACACTGATGCCGCCGAGCGTTCTGATGTTGCTCAAACTTTCAAGTGCGTTCCGGTCCATGGCATAAATGGTGACGACATTCCTAAAACGATTCACCCTCACATCTTTAATTGCTCCCGGGACGAGAGCCCCCAGGAACGCAGACGTGGCTTGCCGATTGATGTGGTTGAGATTGTCGGTGGGAGTCTCTGGCACAAATAGGACAGTATGTGCCGATGATCCTCGCTCCGTAGTAATCGTGGACGTACTCGACGACGACGAGTCTTCACCTTGGCGCAGTCTCCGTTTGGCATTCTTGCTTGCGACTCTGACGAAGCCGTCGTCAGCCGAAGAGTCACCACTGGTGGCCGAGTACACCACGGTGGCCTGGCTGCTTGCGTCATTCGGGAAGCCAAGACGTTTCCTCTGGGCGGCAGCGGCTGACCGACCGGACTGAAGTTCAACAGCGTCCACTTCCATCGCCGTCACCAAAAAAGAAACAGGGGTTTCACTATAATGTCGTAAATCATGAAAAAAAAACTGAAGAGGCGAATGGACGGAGTTCTGGTCCAGAGCCAATTCATCGTCTTCTCATCGGGCGCGTGATCAAGCGCAAAGGCTTCCAGCTCAACTTGAGGCTTATTAACAATGCTTCTCGCGTTTAAGTCTACTACCGGAACATCTTGGGCTGTTTGAGCTGCAATTAGTTCTTTTTTCTTAAGCTGGTTTCGTTTTTTTTTTTATGGGCACTTTGTCTTTCTGTACTTTGTCTCAAGAAAGCAGCTGGCCATTTATTTTAATCTTATCGAAAACCAGGAAGACCTTCTCGTTATTATCGCTGCGGGGCCTGAAGCTATCCCAGAGCTGCTTCCTGATGTTACGAACCCTAAAAGAAAAGCGTTCGCTGACAGATTAACTAAATCCCTTCAACTCGGCACAATTTTTGAGTATCTTGATTTTCTCCCTGAAATCAAGCAGCTTTATTCGCATTCCCGAGGCGGTGCATTCTTTAAATTCCAGCGACAGACACCCCTAACTTCTTCTTAATGATATTTTCAGCCACTTTTTTTTAAAAGCATTCCGGCGTTTAATTTACGTGTTCATCTGCGTTTATACGATATTCACAAGGAAATTTCGGCATTTTTTATGTCATATTTTGACCATTAGAACCCAATGTCAAAAACCAACTATCTTCTTTACAAGCACATCTGGCGCTAACTTTATACGCAACGAAGCACAATGAGGAAAGCAAAGATGTATATAAAATACACCGCACGAGAGATAAATTTTATCCGCTTATGAATGCACAATATTCTCCCGAGATGACCAGAGAGACTCCTTGAAAACGTTGCAGCCTTTTTATGTTTTTAGAACGCTTAGAGTGTCTTCCTTTGTGATTCGTTCTTTGTTGCGCTCGAGCACATGTTCATATCCTCCCTCAGACGTGATTTTGTCTTCGCTCGTACAGGCTTGTATTTTCCGCGTTTCTTTAGAAGTGCGATAGTTTTTTTGTGTGTGCGTGTGTGGTTTGCTCATCGTTTGCATAAATCAAATAAAATTAAAAACAAATCCTTGAGCCGAGACGCCGATAACAGGCAATGAATCTAAGCAGGCATGTCGTACACTCCATGCCATCGCTAGGTGTAACGAAACAAGTGCATAAAGATTTCTTTAGTAACAACATTCCTTCGATTGTTGCTTGTTTATGCATGACATCAAAACATTGAACAGTAGAGCACGCATGCATTCCTCCAGTGCGGCAATCTAGGCGTAGCACGAATTATACCGCTAATTTTTAAAGACAGCCTGTCGTGCTATTGCTGCAGCTCATGTAAGCGCAGCCACGCTTTAGCATTACGTACTTATTTTCGACACAGTATACTCTGGTACAAGATGCCATTTTAGGTGGATCGTAAGAGTCCCCTATAACGAGCCTTGGCTGTATTAATGGATAGTTTTAGCACCGTCGTACAGTAAATACGCTAACTACGGCAACTACGACCGTACGGCAAATGTGGCTCCGTAAGCGCAGCAACGGTATAACGGCAACGCAGTAACTGTATTGGAATTTCGACTGTACAGCTGTGCTAAAGCTCTCTAATAACTTACAGTCCAGTTCATACTTTGAAATGAGTTTGAATGTTCTGCTTGTGCTAGATCTCTTTTCTCCTTCCTCCGGCGTTCGATACCACGTGCATGCAGAAATAATAGAGAACATTAGGATAAGCCACCCTGACAAACATCATGCCACCAGTGCACATACATAGAACCCAAAGAGAGCCTTTGCGTTTGCGTTTGTCTTGGGCACAAACGCAAAGAGTGCGTTCCCAGAGCGAAAAGGATGCATGAACACGGCGGAACAAAGCACGAAGCTTTCGCCTTGTGTTAGAATTTCTGCACTATTACGTTTCATCAATATCACATTGCAGATAATATAAGCTGTGGATTTCTGTAGTTTCTAAGCTTAACCAAGACTCCCAGTTAGCACCCATAGAGATAAGACGTCAGAAAGTGTGCGGTATGTTCAAAACCACTAGTATAGGATGGCAAACATATCGCGACCGCTAATCAAAAGGAGACGTATGCTGAAAGAGAATTAGCACTTAGCAATCTAACCACGAAAAAGGTTGAAACGAAAATTTCTAATTAAGTGTTAACTGGACTAGAATTTTCCTTGAGACTATTTAATTAACTAGGAGCTAAAACCAAGGAAACTTTATTAAAAGCATTGGAAAAGGTCATACTTGAAAACCAGATACCACAAAGCTTGAGGTACAGTAAAATAAATTGATATACAAATGCCAAGAAAATGAGTTCGACATCAACTTACACAGACTGCTTGAATTATCGTCAGTATAGTCTTAAGGTAGGCAAAGGAAGTTATCAAACCAAAGATTAATGCTTCGGTGGAACGTTACGGCCTATTAGAACTGCAGGATGGTTTCAAAGCTTATTCGTGTTGCTCGTGCTTGCACGGAGCCTATAAATAGCCAAGGCGGAGAAATATATACAGATCGTGCCTGAACATTAGCGGTGCGTACGGCAGTCTAAACAGAACGCTGCTGCAGCGCACCTTGAGATGTGAGGGCCTAGGCGATGAGTAAAGACCTATTAAGGTATAAACATCAGCAGTGCTTTAAAAAGGCTAGCTGGTCGCTCATTATTATAGGGGAACGCTTAATTTCAGAGCGGTCCAAACGGCTGATACATACAACACGAGACACCGAGCGCAGACTATCAACTGTGTTTATTTTCGAAGGGGCTCATGTTTATACGCACCTAATAAGAGGAAGAAAAGAAAACGCAGACAAAAGCAAAAAAATAAAAAATTGCAAAAAAACAATCAAGCATAATACCATCCGGAAGCGGCGCGACCTTTTCGCACAAGTCATGCTTAACCAACTTAAGCTGCCAAAAATAGTTTTTCTCTTTTGGTCAAATCCACATACGGGTCGCTTACGTACTCCCCGACGCTTTTGCCTGCAGCCATACAAAAAGCCTCCTAGAACTCTCCAGTGACCTTGTTCATCGATTTGAGAAGAACCGATGTGCTTTCCAGCAAGGGTTGGCACTTTTGCCTAGCGCAATGTGCTGCAAGGTTGCCAGGTGCGGTGACAAGCGATTGGTTGTAGTTGTGCTCTCGCAACCTCTCATTCAGACACCTTCCCGTCTGGCCACCGTAGGCCGTGCCGGAGGACAGTGGAATTTTGCAGGCAACTCCTTCCACGCATTTTACAAACATGTTCTTGTGCCAAACACTGCAAGTACACTCATAGTGCGCATCTTTTCGGCCAGCGTTTACTTCAGCGAACAGGCTTTTATGTTTTTGAGGTGGAGGAAATGTGACTGGCAATTCGTGCCGTTCAGCTACTTTTTTCAGCCACTGCGATAAGACATGCACATAGGGCAAAACAACGGGTCTTTTGTCCCTTTCTTTTTCACTTGTTCGTTTCCCCTTAACGATTGTCTTTAGTACTTTTTCCGCAACTGATACCAACAACGGGTTCGGGTAACCAACCAGATAAATGTGCCGAAACAATGCAGTTCTAGTTTTATTTAACACGGGCCTCTAGCGTTTTGCCTTCATCGAAATTCGACCGCCGCGGCCGGGGTCGAACACGCGTCTTTCGGGCCAGCAGCCGAGCGCCATAAACACTCAGACACCGCGGCGGCGCAGTTCTAGTGAAATGGTAGGAATAACCAAAGAATCGCCAGAGAGCCGACAAGGGAAGGAAAAACAGGGGCTCGTTATGACATACATGGCGAAAGCCAACAGTCTACGAAACCAAATGAGCATAGGGGATTTTTTTTCTCCAATTTCTGGTGTTCATCAATGGGAGATTAATGGTTTAGTTATTTTTTAGTATAAATAATAAGAAAAGAAGAAGAAAAAACAACCACATGCCGCTGGTGGTAGGTCGTGGGTTCGGATCCCACCGGCAGCATGTGATTGTTTTTTTCTTCTGCTTTTCTTGTCATTTATATTTAAAAAAATCACTACGCTATTATTCTCCCATTGATGGACACCACAAATTGAAAAAAAAAGCCCCTACGCTCCTTGGTTTCGGAGAGTGTTGGCTTCCATCATGTTAGTCGCCAGAAAGGTCTGCGACACGGTTGCGCTCTGTTACCGTTGCTATAAATGGTACATTATAAAGCTGTGAAAATTTGGCTATAATCAAGTCCGGTGGGTTATAAAACCTCTCGTATAAAACGCGGTCTCATCCTGCCAGTCTCAAGTGGTGTCGTATTTCTTGAGAAAAAAACTGGTGCCGTTAGAAGTACAGTCTGTCTTCGGCGTTTTGGAGCCATCTTCAGGACACGTCAGGCGCGTATGCAAGATACTCAAGTCCGAGTGACGCTAGTCCTGTCCTGTGGGTTCTACTTTTGTCCTTGTTCATCGCGCCGTTTTCATTGCATCTTCAAGCATGAACCAAATAGCCCAAGCAAGAGCTTTACTTATGCCAGCGTGGACGACCATTTATGGCCATATCCTGCCTGTGATGCAAGTACACGGTTGTACTTGCGGCAGTCATACGTCTCTCTATGGCACACATCAAGAATAACTTGTTGTCCCCCCTTTGTCAAAAGTTTCTAGCTCAGGGGGTTTGCTTCTGAGCTGTGCAGTGGGGCTCCTGTAGCATTCGTGGAAGACTTACCCGTTGGAGGGGACAAGACCAAAAACCTCCTCGCCTTCAGGCAACTTTGATCACTAAGGATGCATTACAAGGCACACGGTGTCGTTCAGAAGAAAGCCCCTGGGCTCTAAACTTTTGACAAAGGCTGCCTACGGTTACTAACTATAAATGTTTGCCTCCAGTGGGCCCCCAAAGTGGTGTTGGCAGTTTCTGAATGAATAATTAACGTCAAAAAGCTCAACTATGCAAAAAATGAAACAAATTATATTGTCCCATTCATCTAAAATTCAGTTACAAGCCTTCAAGGCGGAGTAGGAAATGTGTTTTTTATGTATTTTCACTGCAGGGAGCGTTATAGTTGTCATGCGCTAATAAACACGCCAGTCGAAACATTCAGTCATGCAAACAATTAGTAGAAACGTTTAGTGCACACACTTTCTTGCGAAAGGTGGATTTTGTACTTCCAAGTCATCGTTGGAACGGGGGTGGCAAGTCAGAAATTAGAGAGCGGGAAGCCTTGGGTGCTTAATTTATCATAATCGCCATTTTTTTTCAAATCAGCATCCAGATAATTGAGCTGCTCGAGAAGCACATTAAGCATAAATTTTTCCCATATCATTGTCGACGACATTTGTTTTTCCGCACTACTCATTTAAGGAACATGGGTCTAGAGAACCCGTGACTCGGGCGACGGCATGAAATTTCTTTTCCTGACGAACAGCAATATAAGCGCCGTCGCATAAGAGTGCACAGTGGTATATTGGACAATGCGTAACTATACATGGGACACAAAAAGCGACAGAAAGCGAGAAATTAATGAACCGAATTGCTTGCGAATAAGCGATCAACTGTTTTTCCGCCGCAGGCTCTCAATGAAGAACTGCATAGCTCTCATCTCTTGAGCGGTCAATCATTAGTTGCAGCTGCATATTAAACGTTTTAGTTCTGTTTTGTTTGTTGGACGTTATTTTTATGTGGGGCGTTATCACCGGACAGACCATCGTACAGTTTTTCAGCAGTGCGAACGTCCTTGTCTTCTAGGCAACAAAAAAAATCAGCATAAATAAAAATAATTTCTCATTTCTGTTGCTTTTCTTTTTTGCCTTTCTCGTGTCCCTGCACCATTATTAGGACAGCACCACTGATCTCAGTCGCATCACAACGCGTCCCGAACTACAGCAAAACTTGATGTGGCGCGGAGCTAGACAGCAGTCAGGGCTATATCCGCATCAAGTTGGTTTTATGAAAGAGGCATCAAATGCTTCAAATTTACATTTATTTTCATTAAAAAGTATGCTCTTACAGTTCGTCCTGAAATACTTTGACTCTTGCTAGCCCTTCAGAAAACTCATAGCTAGAATGGATGTTTTAGCCGCGGTGTGTCCTCTCACGTTATGAGAAGGGGTGGTGCATCCATTCCAGCGCGCAACCGTGGCAAACCCCGAAAACCTTTAGACGAGTGTGCATTCTATAGTCGGATACAACTCAAGAACACAGCGGTAAATGGCCCATAAAGGAGGCCCTCCAGCCAATGGCGTCGACCGACTGTCACGAAGTCGCGGTTAATCCGTGGTTAATCCTTTTGATACTATCAGCCTCCTGTGGTGTCGTACTAGCAGGTTCAAGGGAATTATCCGCGATGTCATAAGAATCGGTAGGCGCCGTTGGCTGGAGGGCCTCCTTTGAGTTGCATCTGCCGCTGCGTTCTGGAGTTGTACCCGACTATTGCTTACGCTGGTTCGCCATGACCAAATGCTCAACCATATCGTGCCCGGTAAATGGCGAGCTGCAGGAGCATTTGTCACCTACTTCTAATAGCTGGGCTTGTCTCTCTTCTTGTGCCTCTCATTGAACTTTTCGCGAATCTGCACTCATATACTTCAATTTGCAAAACACACGCGCATCATCTACATCTTAATATGTACCAAACTAAACCTCCGTTTCGACCTTGTCGCAGACCCAGATGATGACTACGTGGCTAATAATCACCTTCCGGCACATCATAACTACCCATATGTTCTAATAAAGCACATCGTGTCTCAAGAAACACTGATTCGGCCATAGCTGCTTTTTAAAACGAAAGCTCTACTTGACAACAAAAGCTACCAAATCCGGGTCATGGCTGAAGCCTTGACCTTGAACTTGACCTTGAATTAAGATATATCGCCACGACTGCGATTCAAGCCCGCGGCGGCGCGAACAGATCAGCTTCGCACAAGAGCACTTTGATATCGCCGCAGCCGACCGCACCTCCTGTTAAACTACAACACACACACACACTCACGCTGTGCATTTCACATCGCCGTCTTCATCAACTTCCATCTGCGGCGCGAACAGATCAGTTCAGCTTAACTTAGATCAGAGCTTAACCTGAGTCTAATATCGTGGCCAGACGTGCCGACGAACCAGCAAAGCAAAACCATGAGCCTACCAGGCTAAGCACATGCTTTCGCACATCTACTGAGTTTAACTATGTTAAAACCCTAAACATTTTTTTTCCAATAAAGTTGTCTTTATACATCATTAACGGCGTTCCTGAGCGTTTCAGGCAGTCAGTGGACACTTCCTAAAGACATTTTGATTCATATACCCAACGCTCACCCACCCTTTCGCCATAGTTTTATACCGTTGCACTTAACGTCCCCGCTATCGAAAAAGAGAATTTAGTAATGCACATGACCTAGTTTGAGAGCGTGTGCTTTCTCAGTTCAAAATAAACAAGAAGAAATTAAACTTTATGTTTAGCTTGCTCTGAGCCCAAACAAATCCGGCTGCAGCGTTCCAAAAAATATAACGTGGCAGGACTGGGCGTTTCTGGCTATTCCAGGAAGCCCAGCAAGAATGGTACAAACTTGCTACTCTATAACACAGCTCGAAATAGGACATTGAACGGTTGCAAGTATTTCGATGAAAACCCCACATATTGGAGCGCATTAGCCCTGCAGTGCACTGGTTTAGTATATATTAAACGGAAGAGATCGAAGTACGTACGCTTCCGTAAATTGCATAACAAAAGGCCAGTCAAATTAAATGAAGGAGACGGCAGTGAAGCCTTCCTCGAAAAGTGCACGCTCTTGCTTAGCGCAGTAAATTAATAGATGCACTGCGGGGGAAACCGGCTGCAAACGCCAAGCCTCGACTCAACGGAGCCTTCGTGGTACGTGACGCGGGCTGCTGACAGGCAGTTTTTGTGGGTGATACAAAAAACACTGCTTACGGGCGTCTCGGTTTTCGGCGCAATGGTCGTCAACTACCGTAGTCTGAGGGATGCACAAAGACACGTGCCAATATACACATGCACAAGACGGCGGAAGCAGCTTCCTTCTGCGGGCAGAAGAAGGCTGCATACCAAACAACTGTTCATTTGTGGCCGCAGCTCAAGAAGCAGAGCTAGCGATCAGCGCCGATGGAGCGAAAAACTCAAGCTAGACAAACATCCATCTTCAAAAGCCTCCCTCTGGTCCTACACCGCCCACTTTTTTCTCGGCGGTGGGCACTGCCGGTGCGCAGAACGCGAGACTCCAAACGAAGCTCAGCTGCAACGCCCCGGGCCACGAGTGGAAACGAATTCGCCATCTGAGCTCAGGACAAGCCTGCCGGAAGCATCAGAGGACCCGCGGCTCTCCTTGCGCTCTTAACCTCGTCATCCAGCGAGCCCTAGCCGGCCACGCCACGCGGGCTCCACGGCTGCGCGCGCCTGTAAGTGCCAGCGCGGGATTTCGGCCCTGCGGCCGTCAGAGCCATCCGTCTTCATTTGACCGCACATAGGTGGGCGCTCGGGTCCCTCAAATTCTGCGAGCACTCAAACGAACACGTAAAGGAAAAGAACATTAAGGAAGTCGTTGCCCGCTTTCTTTGTCTCGGTACTCCTTCAGGAACGAGAAAGTTCTTTTCGTCAAGCTGAAGACAAACATGGATGCAGGAAGACGTTCCCTGCGAATCTGTAGAGGAAAGGAAATACGCAAGAACGAAAAATAAAAACAAAAAGTGGGTGCTCTTGCTCTCCCCTGATGGGTTGCTCAAAAGCAATTAAGATATGAAAGATTGCTCATATTTTGAAGAAAAACGCGACGAATGTTACTCGAAAACGAAATATCAACAGTAAGCTCTCCAAATTATACAACCACCTAAAAAAATAAAAACTGCCCTATTCGCCTAGGCTCTATTTCATTGCCCTACCGAATGAGCAACACATTGGTTGCAAAATGCTTGCCTGTCACTTTTTGCTCGCAGTAATTAGGCTCCAGAAGCTAAGGTAAAAAAAAGCGTCTTCTCACACTTGCATTGAACGTAGGGAAGAAAAATAACTGTAGTCAGATGCAATTCAAGAAAGCAGCGGCGAGTGCCCCTCGAAGGAAGCTCGCCAGCCCATGGCGTCGACCACTTCTCATGACGTCGCAGTTAATGGTCTAGCGCAAAACCGCAGGCGACTGACCAATGCCTCCCTGAAATGAAACGAGAAACAAAATTTGATGCGATAAGCGATATGATGTATGAACTTCCTGCACATAGGCAACTGCACTAGTTCATCCGGTGGCAACAGGACTGAAACATTGAATGTTTCTTGCAACTCAGAGTGACTCTCAAGCAGGCACCACGAGCAAAGTGGAATGACACTTCAACTTATGCGTTATTCGCAGCAACTAATTTACGCATTCGCTATTAGCGCATAATAAATGCGATTATCCAGTGTTTACTGTTGCACCAACGAGTCGTTCTGAGACACAGCGTTATGAACTGTGCTAGCAGAAATTTTCTCAAAATTTCTGCCAGAAAAGCTTTCGTGCGCCTACATTTCTACAGGGCTGTTTTCCGTTACGCAGGATAGTCGGAAAATGTAAGTAAATAACGAGTTTTCCGAAACCAGATCGAGCCGGTGAAATTGCACCCGGAAAGTTTGCTTTCAATTACAAATCTGGTAACACAATAGAAAAAGTTGCGCACTAAACATGTTAGCCGGTGCATATAGGGATCGCATGTTGATCTATAGTCGAGCCATTAGACTTAACGAGGTGAACCTTTTATGGCGCGTTGCAGTTGGCGATCCCGAGCGTTGCTTTGGATCCGCGAAGGAGCACAAAATACGCCGAGGTGTCAGAACATCCAAAATCGAAGATTGGAACAAAAGGCGCGTTTCCTGGCTCCACTGGGCAGGGAGAGCGATCTGCCTCGGAGCATGTCGCTCCTGGTCCACGATTCGAACTCATGATCGGAATCAAACTCGCCCGGTGAAACACGAGTCTCGATTCGCAGAAAAAGAAAACGCGCTCCTGATCGCCGACTGAAATATGCCGTTTGTTGTTATTAGATCCGCATTGAAGAGATAGTCCCAAAAGATACGCTGTAGAGATCCTAATGCTCTCAAAACATTTATTGTTGTTATCTCTATCTTGTTGAATTTAAAAAATGGTATTTGGTCGTCAACGCATTCGTGCACCTTTTATACACTGAACTGCTCTAATCAAGGCTTGGTGGAATCAAAAAAGCAGAAGGAGAAGTGAAGTCAATATATAATAAGTCAGTGCCATGTGTTCCTTCAACTTAAAGAACACTGATCAGAAAGGCCGATATCGTTTGTGTTTCTTTTCGTTTTAATGCGGCGAAAGAACAGGTATGCAAAAATACTCCTGCGAGCATCGCCCTAACTGGTTCTATTACAGCAGCATGCTCGAGAACCTGGCCGTAATGAAGCCGCATGCAGCTCTAATCACGCTTGTAGAAGTACAACACAAGCAGCGAGAAACCTTTAATAGAATAGAGGACATCCTCTTGCGGACAATAAAGAAACAATCTGAAATCGTGCAATAATAACGCGGAACGGATATCATACGGAACAGGTCCGCGCACGGCCTGGTCGAAACCGCGCGCCGTAAACAGACGCCTGAAGCTGTTTATGTATCCTAGCAGAAGAACAACACCAGGCGCACCCGCCTGCTCTTCTCATTTCCCTATAATTATAAACCGGCGGCATGAGGAACGATAAAGGTGATCATTAACGGTTCGGCAAGATTGTTTGAGGTGCTGGGAGCGTTCAAGGCTGCTGCCGAGCTTTCACAGAAGTAACAGCATCGCAAAATGAAAAGGCGGTATCTGATAAACACAATACTCTAACATTTTTGTTTATTTTTTTTCGGTGCTCTGCTACGCATGGAAAGACAAACAACGCCGCTAACGGTTCACTAACCAGCGTACATACATCAAATAACAGGTAGGCAGCTGCAAAAGCAGTCGCTTTATTACCAGTTTTGCATTTTTAACGAAAACAGCACTCTTATCCCTTTTTGTTTCGAAAATTGGCAGAATACAGGCACAAAAGCACAAACCTAATTGATTCAGCCACTGTATCAAAGCATCTTTTCTGTCTAGCATGGGGCGCACATACGAACTCCTGCAGCGAATCTTGGGTTTTCACTTCACTCCCTACGGGAATGATAACAGTGAGCTGCAACCACTACTGATCTCCCAGACCTGCTAATCAGCCCCCTATAGGGCTGCTTTTCACTAAGCCCCTGAAGCCCCTGAAGCTCGACCACGTCCTGTCCCAAGTACGTCGCTTAGCAGGCAAATATCATGCCTTTTCCCGTGAGCATCAGATAATTTCATCGCATATGCCCGGATTCCCCCCCCCCCCCCCCCCCCATTCCCTGTTTCCAACTTTCCCTCATGACCCACTTTTCACCCTTTCCCTTGCCACCGGGCACTGCCGGCGATCTGATGTGGTAGCAGGAGACCTTCAGATTCTTTTTTGATTCAATAGACGCTTTCAGCGGCAGCAACATACGCGGCCTTGGCATCGAGCCAGTATCTGTCTCCACTGCCTTCGTTTGATCGATGGTTCCTTGTTTCTCTATAGTGAATCCCGAGAGACTGTAAGCAAAGGGCAGTGCTCGCCCTCACGAAAGCCGGAACGAAAACATTGTGCAAATCTTGCGGGTCATTGTGTCCTTATTATCAATGTATTCCGTGTCAGTAAAGGCCTGGGTAGTTAAGCTTTTTGTTTTGCTAAGTTTGTCTATCTGCTGCTACAGTGACTGATATACTGCTGCGTGAAATATTTAAACTAATCGAAATCGACATGTAGGTTTGTTTGTTTTTTTATTCGAGAAGTGTGCCATGAGGCATAAGTTGAAAAAAGGAAAGGGGGGGAAGGAATGCACGGGATTGAAAGTTAAAAGAAGGAGTGAAGAACCGTTGCGCTGAGGTATTCGCAGAGGTTATTAATGAAACGGTTGTCCATTGTCCACTTCCCGTAGTCACTTTCGCGGTTCCACCGCAGGCCCACCTCCCTGAGGAGCCGTTTTCTGATAGCAGCCGTCGCTGGGCACGTCCACAACAAGTGCCGCACATCACAAATGTCCGGTGCAGCGCTACAGTGAGGGCACCCGTCAGGTACTGGCAGATCTTTGGCACGCCACCGATGACGGACAGATGGTGTCAGAGCCGCCCCTGCCCGATTCCGGCGCACGGATACTTCTTCCTGCCGAGTAAGACTACGGGGGAGAGGGTGCGAACACGGAGGAATTAGAGCGCGTGTTCGCTGGCGCAGAACTTCGGAATCGGAAACATGGGACAGGAACGGATCTGGGGGAAGAGGGGAAGGTGGCGGATCGTCTAATGTATGAAGATGAGTCATAGCATCCGCTTGAATGTTATGTGGATCCTGGGCATGGCCGCGAATCCAGTGTATGCGCACAAGACATGGATACTTTGCGCAGAGCACATCAATAGATTGTGAAATCTGGAGCGTTCGTCGAACAGCCTTAAGCTGTTTAAGGGCGGCGCGGGAGTCGGTGTAAATATGAACTGTATTGAATGTTGGAACGAGCGGAAGGGAAGCAATGGCATTGTAAATGGCTTGAAGTTCCAATGCCAGGGGAGTGCACGTATCCGCAGTATACGTCGCGCGAGAGTTGAGATGCGGATGAGATGGACTATACACAGCAGTAACTCCCCTCTCTGCAGAATGTGATGCATCCGTGTATAATATGCACCCTTCAGGCAGATACGCTGCTGATACCGACGGGGAAACAGTGGAGTGATTGTCAGTGAGCTGGCAATAGGACCACGGTGGAAGTGTCTTTAAACTATGAAGTTTGAGAGACTGTTTTCGAGCTCTATTTGCCACCCGTTGGTCGATGATTTCACTGAGTGTATTAAGTTGGGCGAACTCCTGTAGCACAGGTATGGGTGTTAAACGAGGCAGATATGTTATGACGCGCATAGCCTCACGATTGATAGCTTCAAGGGAGTCCCGCTGTCTGCGGGTGAGACGTTGAAATTGTGCCTGATATACTATCCGTGGCTGAAGGATAGAGCGCACAAGCTGGCGGGCCGTATGAGCACGTGCGCCACCAGAGCGCATAGCTATGCGACTAATCAGACCTAGAGTAGCGTGAGCCGATTTACGGGTGGCTGTCAGCCACGGGGTGCCAGTCCCAGATGTATGGAGGAGAAGACCAAGAATACGAACAGTTTCTAGCTGAGGAATCAGAGAAATATGTAGCGTAAAATTTAAAGAGGGAGCTTTCCGTAAGGCGGCTTTATTTCTAATTCGAATGAAACATGATTTAGTAGGAGAGAGCGTTAGATCCAGAGGTGGGAGGCGAGATGTCAATACATCCAGCGCGTGTTGAAGGACCGACTGATGAATAGACGCATCTGGATGACAGCACCACAAGGTGATATCATCGGCATATGGAAGCACGCGGATAGAAGGGATGGTCTCTAGGGCTCTAACAAGAGGAATTAAAGCCACATTAAATAATGTGGGGGCGAGAACGGAGCCATATAATTAAGCCTGTTATACTTAGTGGCACAGGCAGGGGCATATTGGTTTACATTCTTTTTCTGGCTGCCCCACCATACTTTTTGTACCTCCCTATCTTTTTTACCCGCGGTACATTAGTGGAGCGGGGAGTCCTTCCTTCTTTCAGACTCACCTACTTTATGTACCTCCCTATCTGAAGAGACACCATGCAGTGATCACTGAAAAATATGGGCCGCCCCCAGTAACAAAAACGCTGCCTAACATGTCTGCTGAAACGTAAATCCTGTCAAGCCGAGCACTAGAGGAGCACTGAAAATGAATCTTCAAACGTGCCGTATCTACTTGCTTGAAGGACACGTGGTCACGCGGTGATCTCTCAGTTTTGCAAAAAATAGGACTTATTTAAACAAGAAAAAAAAACATTGCTATTGAAGTCTCAGCAAGAATGGCGTTTTTGAAGAGTACTGTACTGTTGTATCGGCAACCTTTTCTGGAGTTCCTTGACATCAGTCTTTTAAAATGTGTTAGGCGAATGTGCGTTTCTTCTACCGCAAAAACATTCTTCTTTAAACTGCACACATCCACGCTGCCTGTGAAGGCATGGCTCCATGCTAAGGAGATGCTTGCGCCATGGACGGTGAATTGCCGCCTGTGCAATACACCAGAGACAATTGACCGTTGTTTTATTCTGTGCATTGGTGCTATATTCTTCTGGGACATTTTACAACGAACAATTAAGAAGGACATTGACATCACACCCTACAGTATCCGTTTTTTGCCTGTTGAGAAAAACTGTGGTGTGCCATATGATCTATTTATGTTGCTGGGACTATTTAGTCTCTGGAAGAGCCGCATGATGGACCGCCACGCAGAATCAGTACGGCCGTCGAAATCTCTGTTTCGTGAACAATGCGCTTTGGTGTGGGCAGTATATGCTGTCCTGCAAGAGCGGCCTAGCTGGCTCCCCTATCAGGATGCATGTGTGTGCCTCCCAGACTTTTCATGTTTTGGAAGGTGGGGTCGTGCAGAGGTATGGTGGTGCTGGTGTTTTGTGGCGTAAGCATGCTTTTCGGCGCTATTTCCATGCAATAAAAAAAAAACGCGGCGATGGCCGAGTGGTCTAAGTCATCAAGAAACAAAGCTGCTGTTTTTAGCGCCGGTGATTCGAGTCCCTCTCGGGACAGTGGTATGGGAATTTTTTTCTCTTTTTTTTTCTGCTGGATACCATTCGGACGAAAATTTTCGGAATGTTCGGCTTCAAGTTAGGGACCAGGCTCGGCTTCATGTTCGCCTTTGTTTTCACCTTCCCATTAGCAGCAATTTTCGGACGGTGTTCGCCTGAATTTGCCGAGCAAGGGAGCTAAATGCATTCCATGCTTCAAATCGCGAACCACAGTACAGACAAGCCGATACTTTCACGACGAAAGAAGCGCCAGCTTTTAAAGTGGTATCTAAACTGACTCGACTGTGGAATAGCCTATTATTGCTGACAATTGGGAAAAATCCTCACAAACAAATCTGATAATCGCCAATAAGTAATTGCTCCCTTATTACTCCACCTTGGGGGATTCGCCTAAACATTTGACCAACACTGTTCTCAGTTCGAGTTATTGATCAATTTGCTCTCGCCCCACGATAAGCTTGCCGTCCCGGTTAGCTCATTTGGTAGAGTGACTGCTCCGGGGAAGCGGTGGTCCCGGGTTCGAACCCCGGACCAGGACGAATTTTTCTTTAACTGCGAAGTTTCTGAGGAAGCTGTGTAGCTTTCTTTTGTAGCCGTATCCCTGCGGTTTCTGAACCGTTACACGAGTCTATTCTTTCAGCAGTAATTGCACTTATTGCTCTTAGCAAAAG
Organism: Amblyomma americanum; assembly: GCF_052857255.1. Lineage (NCBI taxonomy): Eukaryota > Metazoa > Arthropoda > Arachnida > Ixodida > Ixodidae > Amblyomma > Amblyomma americanum. Next base: position 272,006,353 of record NC_135497.1, read on the forward strand.
CAGCAACTTCCTAGTCGTCAAAAAAAAAAAACATGCGAACAGAGAGCGCGCCGAGTGAGTAGCGCTACGACACATGAATTCCTACCATTTTTTCTGCAACGTCTCTTGCATGGCTTAAAGTTTTCAGCGCAACCAGTGGCAAAGTAATAAAGGTGTGAGATGAGTGAGATGATTGAAAAAAAATGATCTTTCCGACCGTCAACGTGCATCCATTCGCATTTTTATGACGGATTATTTATAAAGTGGAGGCAAATTCGAGCTACCTGCTCCCTTCCTTTAACCCTATTCGCGCTGTATATGACGAGAAAAGCTTTTCGTCTATGTCTGCCAGGGATTAAATCTACTCCCAACCGAGAAACGGGGATCTCTCACCAGAGTTCGTAACCCTGTCACGAGAAGCCTGAAGAACGTCTTCTGAAAGAGGCAACTCCGTTTGCGGGTCAAGTATTTGTTAGTCCGTGAAGTGATCCGGCGCATTTACGATGTAATGTGCCTATTTTCCGGGTAGGCCCACTGACTCGCCTAATCGGAGCCGATAGATACAAACAGCGAGGAAGAAACAGGCAGCAGAAACGTGCAAGGCCACCGTGCGAGGCGCAGTTGCCGCGCCATTCGCTCCGCACAACCTCAGCGCGCGGCGCGGGGCTCGACAGAGAGCCCCCCGCGCATATAACCAGCCCGGTTAGGCCGCCGGGGACGGGTGCGGGGAAGGAGTGCCGGCCGGCGAGGAGGCGACATGTAAGTGTTTCCCAGGCGGGATAACATCGCGTTAATCGGCGTGGTGCGCACGCACGGCCGAGGAGAAGCAGAAAACACAGCCATAAACCAGCGTCGCTGGACCACCGGTGACGCAACCGCAATGCATGCGCAATAGGCGGGGAAGTAGCTGGCACTCGATGCGGCGTAGCGGCCGCCGCCGCCTCGTGTGTGGCGCGTGTTTAGGGAAGGAGAGGCCACGGCCGCCATCAACATGCGGAGACGTCCCAGATGCGGACGGAGCCAGGCGACGACCCAGATATATGCCCCACAGGAGGTGCACGCGCAGCCCCAGTCAATACTCGTCGCTGTGCACGTGAGGCGCCAGATACCACTTGATGCGTGTTGAATGACAAATAAACACGGCGCCACCGACCGTCGTGCTACTGTGGCAGAGACGTTGTGCCGACGGCGCCAGTGTCGCCAATGTGGCTCCTGAGTGCGGCGACCCAATAGACTGGGCTAAGGTAGCCGTTATCTATACTACCTTCGTTTACCTATATAATTGTCGACACCGCGGCTCAACCGCTGAAATAAGCAGTTTGTAATTCAGTAATTAAACACTCAAAACAGTGTTAGCACTGCTACGCACCGCAGCTCGCGAGGAAGACTCAAGAGGGACACCGGGAGGCGCCACTGCTCGCTGGAGAAGAGCTCCTCCTACGACACTTCGTAAGCTGCGGTGCCCAGCAGTGCAAAGGCTGTTTTAGGTTTATGGTGTATGTAAGTTTAACGGCCCAGAGAGATACAGGCTATGACGGACGCCGTAGTGGAGGGCTCCGGATAATTTCGACCACCTGGGGTTATTTAACGTGCGCTGTCATCGCACAGGACACGGACCTCTAGCATTTCGCCTCCATCGAAACGGGACCGCCGCGGCCGGGATCGAACCCGTGTCTTTCTTGTCAGCAGCCAAGTACCATAACCACTGAGCCACCGCGGCGGCTAAGGAATGTTTTTAGTATTCCACATAAACACGAATATAACGAAGCAGGAAGCTCGAAATAATAATAAAAAAAGAGTGGCATGAGAATTCGTAGAGGCAACTTTAAAGAGAACAGAAATTTCTACAGAGAAAATTTCTTCTTCTGTGGTACTTTTTTTTTTCAAGCCAGTTTGCATCGCTGTGCATGCAAGTTTTTCACAATGTTTGAAGGGCTCTTTTTACTTAAAGATCCCCAGAACGCAAGTTTTGGCGGTGGAGTGGGCTGACAAAGTCGTCGAGGGCTATGTACTCTCGACCACTTAACGCGACCTCTTGCCAAGCTCTTCCCGGCGAATAAAATGTTTTACAATCAATTTCGCTTATTCAATTCTCTGCACGCGTTATCAAAGGGCGTAACTGCGTTCATGCGCGGAAGTGGAACCTTTTGCTTGGTTCTCGTGAGAACGTAAAGAAAATAAATTCACATTTACAGCAGAAGTAACAGAGAAGCCTAGCTACAATCAGGGACAGCAGATAAAACGGGCTTGTTAGCGACAGGATGCAGCTATAGTTTTATTGGTGGTCATTTTTTCGTGTCTTCATAAGTTTAGATGCCAAACCAAAATCACCGGCACAGCGTGTAGACCGATGCGAGCTATCGAAAGAGCGGCTGCAGGCGTCGACAGCTCGACACCACTTGCTGGGAAGGCGCATATCTGCTGTCCTGCAAACCCCTTCCTCTCCATCCGCTACCCCTGACTTTTCTGCTTTCTCTCTTTATTCTGACCTCACCAAATTTACGCCTCAAGCGGCACTGTTAGAACGACACGTGCGCGGTTTATTACCACGACTAATGGACATGTTGCCAGCTCAAGATGAAATAAAATAACGCAGGAAAGAGCCGAGAGGGCCTAAAACTGCTTCAGATGTGCGCTGGACTTCTCGTCCCGTGTTTGTTTCTCTTCGCCCTGTCCAGCGATTTCTCGTTTGTTTGTTGTTGTTTTTTTGTTCGATACGTTGATAACACGTTCATTAGCACTAGTGATCGAACACCCCCCCCCCAGCCTACCTTTCGGCTTGACTATTGCGCTGTACTACTTGACTCGCTGCTAATGCACAAAGAGCGAATTCTCATTGCCACCGCGGAAAGCACAATGGGATGGCCCCGGCTAATATACATCATTAACCTGCTGAGGCGATCTGCTGCATGCAGACAGAGCTTCTAGGCCGACCCAGACCGGTGCACGCTGATATAAACGCAATGCAAATAACACTGCTATGTTGAAATGGCGGCGGCCGTTAAAGAGCTACGAGCGACCCAAAAATAAATCGGAGCCTCCGGCTGCGACATTCGCCTTGCCTCATGCGTAGCGTTTGGATGCGGAGCGACTGCTCACTGTCATAAATTAAGTAAAGTAGATGACAAGTGGTATTGATTTCTCGCTTCACCTGATTTGCGCAAATGTATCTTCATAATATTTTCGGTGTTAATCTAGGGGTCAAGCTATTTAACAAGCCAAAAATATTAACCAGCCGTTGTCCTTAAAGCGGTAGATGGGCATCGAAGGGAAAACCAAAAGGATATCGTCGCAGGCAAGGTTACTTGAGCTTTTTGGTGTAACCCCACAATACAGCCTTTGTAATCACTGCAGCCAAAAGCATGCACAAGTACGTTTACCCCAGAAAACACTTAATCCAATAAAAGAATGCAGGGAGAAGTTAATAACTGAAAGCACGGGGAAGGTACCGAATATGCTTATTCTTGCTGAAATAATTTCATAACGAAACAGCTAGGTATCGCTTCTTAAAAAAAAGAAACGCCAGCATAGGAGTGAAAACAAAATGTACTTCAAGATAGCACAGAATTAAGGCAAAAACTAACACACGCACTTTGGGGAAGTAGGAGTTTGTGAAGCTGCTGTCGAAGTATTAACTTTTTTTGTTTTTATCTAGTTCTTCGTGCAAAGCTGACAGAATAGCATGACACGGAGTGTTTCGCGTGCGCCGCAGTTTTTTGCTCGTGTACAGTGTAGACGCGCCGCAGACATGCTTTTTAACGACTCGCCGTCGGCCTCGAGCCTCGGCTGAGGTTCTATACATACCGCATAAGATTTCAACAACTTGCACATTGCAAAAGTTCGGCAACCATTCTCAGCGGATCTTGCCTTTTAACCTTTACCGCGTCGCAGGCGCCACAAAATTCAGGCAATCGACAAAGCAGCAAACGCAAGGGGAATTCTTTTTGCGGACTTCGATGCGCGCCCTTCCTGGATGCACGCTAGTCGAGTCGCACGCAAATAAACTCGAAATGCATGACCGGCTCTCCTCGTGGAGGCGCCTCTAATATTAGACCGAGAAATGAAAAACGATGCTCCACGCAGTCGGCTCCTTTTGCGTTTGTTTGTGCTACTTCTCAGCGGGATATTCGGCCTTAAACTGGATTTATTAATCTGGGTTGCTCAATAAGCCCAGCTATCTCCTCCCTGCATGAAGACGCGGCATTTGCCCCTTTGTCTGTGCTGTGCTTTTCTGCTCCTTAGCTGGGGTTAGAGTTAGCGAGCCATCAAAAATACCCGCTGAGATTTCGGGGAGGAAAAAAAAACCGCTGGAGAGTATTTCTCTTGCTATATGCGCGAAGCCTGCACGCACATTATAACATGATCAAGTGAGGGAATTTGGAGCCCGTAGTCCCGATTACTTTTTTTCCTGGAAAAGAGGGCTATGTAG